>NW_008689698.1:71424-113864 GCF_000695815.1 Acanthisitta chloris | reverse complement strand
CATGGCGGCTGCTTCGAACCTGGCAGCGTTCAAGACCAGGCTGGATGAGGCTTTGAGCATCCTGGTCTAGTGGTGAGGTGTCTCTATCCATGGCAGGGAGGGGTGGCACTAGATGATCTGTAAGGTCCATTCCAACCCTTAAATTCTATGATTCTATGAAGTTCATAATGGGGTTCTCAGGACACTGTCTGAGAGATCTAATATGTTCCTGTTGGCCAGACACACATTTGTTCTGCGTTGAGTGTCTCTGAACTGGAGGAGAAGTCAGGAGAGAAACAAGGTGGGTAAACTTACATCCAAACCAGGGAGTTAGGTCGAGCTACATCTTCCTTCTGTAAGAGAAAGATTCATACTCACATGATGGTTTCTTCAAATAACTGCTACTGTGGCAGTTTGTTTTCATTGCCTCTTGAAGTGAAGATGACAGCCCTCCTGCTCCCACTCAGCTGTCCAAAAGGAGACCAGATAGAAAACAGACCAGATGGAAAGTACCTTGGACATCAGGTAAGTAATAAAAACTGCTTTTACTATATTTACCAATATTTTAATTAATAGATTCAAAACAAAACACACCTTCAATAATTCCTTGACAAATTCTCTTTCTCCAATGATAAAACCGATTTTCTTCAAATACTTCTTAGTACAAAATGAAAGAATAAAGAATGCTCCTTTTGTGGATGACCTTGAGAATCCTGGAACAGTTTTCAAAATCTGCTGTGTTAGGCTTAAACAAACAATAAACTAACCTATATGTTTTGGTTTTCTGAAATCAGTTTAGGGAGAACAGCTCTCTGGGAACTAAAGCTATAAACATTCAAATAAAATGCTCTGTAGGCTCAGTACCAAAAGCTAGATCTCAACTTGCATGCAGTATGAATTTTGTGATCAGCTTCTGTAATTGGAAATATTATTTTAAAAGAATTTTTTGTGGATACCTGAGGCAGGTTGACCATCATTACACTCAACAAATGGACAGGGGAGAGAAAAGGTTCATGAGTTGAAATAAGGACAAGAAAAAAACCACTCATCATATACAGTCATGGGCAAAACAGACTCATCTTGGTGAAATTAAGTGAATTTATTACTAATAAGATCAGAGCAGGATAATGAGAAAAGAAAACAGACCTTATAAATACATTCCCCCACCCCTCCCTCCTTCCCAACTATAGCCTCGCCCCCTCAGTGGTGCAGGAAGACAGAGAGTGGGGGTGATGGTCAGTTCATCATATATTGTTTCTGCCACTGCTCTCAGGGTAAGGAGTCTTTCCCCTGCTCCAGTGTGGGGTCCCTTCCATGGGAGAAAGGTCTCCACAAACTTCTCCAATGTGAGTTGTTCCCACAGGCTACAATTCATGAACTGCTTCAGCGTGAGTCACTGTCCACAGGGTGCAGTTCAGTCCCTCAGGGACAGCTCCAGCGCGAGGCCTTCACAGGATCACAAGTCCTACCAGGAACTCTGCTGTGGTGTGGTTCTCCTCTCTCCATGACTCTGCAGGTCTCTGCCAGGAGCCTGCTCCAACAAGGGCTTCCCATAAAGTCACAGACTCCTTTTGGGCATCCACTTGCTCCAGCATAGGTCTCCCCCATAGGCTGCAGGTGGACCTCTGCACCCTGTTAATCTTCATGGGCTGCAGAGGGATAATCTGCCTCACCATAGTGTTCACCACAGGCTGCAAGGGATCCTCAGCTCCGACACAGGGAGTACATCATCCCTTTACTTCTCCACTGACATTGGTGTCTGCATAGTTGCTTCTCTCACACATTCTCACTCCTCACTTCTCTGGTGGCAGTTACTTCTGCACAAAACCTTTGTTTTCTTCTTAATTATGCTATCAGAGAGGCATTAATGCCATCACTGATTGGCTCAGCCTTGCCTCAGTAGCAGGTCCATCCTGGAGCCGTTGGCATTGACTCTGCCGGACGTGGGGAAGCTTCTAGCAGCTTCTCACAGAAGCCACCCCTGTAGTCTCCCCACTGCCAAAACCTGGCCACATAAACTCAAAACCTTAATATCTAGCTAATGATAAAGTTTTGAAATTCTTTCAGAAGTGAGTATAGAAAATTGTCTCTTTCACAGATCTTGTCACATACTGTTCCCTGTTGACTGTGTTATCAGACTAAACAGTAATAATGTAACTAAGAGGTTCTAAAAATATTTACTGGAAAGACATTACTTTTTTTACAAAATATCTTTATTACCTTTTTGACTACACATTTGCAGTTTCCTTAAATGCCAGCAAAACAGGTCATACAAACAGAAACTTATTCAATTTCTGATGCAATCCAATTTCTGAAGCCAAAATACTTTTCTAATATAAAAAATCCTGAGTCTTTTTTTTTTTCCAGCAAAACAAATTAACCAACTCAGTCTTAAAGTCTTAATTTCTAGATTTAACTGTTGCAAAATATCCTGGGAATGGTCTTGGCAACTTAATAAAAAAGCCCTGTGCAGTGGCATCCTTCTGAAAAGCACATAAAAATAAATCCCTACGAATGCATTTTTTGCTTTAATGGTTAGTTCATGCAAATTTAACTGTCCTTGATGACATGTTTTAATTTCTATTTCTGCCTCTGGACTAACACAAATGCTAAATGCAGTTTTACTGACAGCATCTTAAGCACTGGGTGCAATCTAAGAATTAGCAAACCTCAGCAGTTTTGGGGAGATTGAAAGCATGTACTATTGCAGATCTTAAAGCTTTTCTTAACTCTGTTCTTTTGAGAAATTTGACTTTTCCTTGAACATGTAATACATTCTTAGGAAGGAATGAGGACATTATTTTTTGTTTCTTGACAACCGAGTTTCAATGAGCAATGGATCAGGTCTGTGGAAGGAAAGCAAAGATGTCACAATAGGAAGGAATTTCTTAGGACTTTTTCCCTCAAGTACTGTATGTTTGTTTTTCCCCTTCAAGACCTACTAGTCCCGATGCTTCTCTTGGATCTCTCAGATAAACTGAGGTTTTTAGGTCACAAACAGGTTGACTTCATATCCTCTTTTCCTCCTAAATTTAGTGATGTTATTCATATACTTAACAATTGGACATGTCTTTGGTACTTGGTTGAATAGAATGCTCTTCCCCTTGCAGAACTGAGTCAAAAAATACAGGACCTGGCTGAGACTGGTATTTCCAGGCAAAGCTGTGTCTCTGTAGTGCTTTGGGCATCAGATGTTTTCTGCAGTAAATCTGGTAAGATTTGTTACAAAGAAGAATTCTTTATTCCTAAACATTATTACTCATACCTTAAGATCTCCAATGAGTGAATGAGGAACAGATTTTTTTAGAATGTAAATCACTTTGTATGATGATGAAATAAACAATATGCAAGAACCTCCCTGGCTGGTATAATAGTCAAATAAATAATGGATTCAGATCCAAAATAAGGAATATTAAGAGCACCATGTGGATTTAAAAATACCTATGGGAGAACTGGGATCCATAATATAAAACATTCATCCCACAAATTTGCTAAGAAGTCTTCTTTCCAAAAAAAAAGCAGAACTGTCTGCAGCAGGTTGTGACATGAGTACAGAGGCAGAGCTAACTGCTAGACAGTTCCCCTGAAGGTTTCTGAGGCTTCCTGAGGATTGTGTTACACAGACACTATTGAATACAGATCATATTCAAGTACATATCAAGTGTTATTTTCTCTCTTTTCATTAGAATGCATTAAATTAAGTTACCCAAGTATGACCTGCTAATGCAGTTCAACTCTTTCATCAGTTTAATGAACTATTCCCAAAGAGCATCTGTGATTGGAAATTCCTTCTAAAGCATGAGAGAATGACCAGAGGACACCTCTCTGAGCAACATACCTTTTAAACCTACTCTTTGCTGCTCACATTTGTGCTGTTTCAAACTACCTAAACTCCCTCCAAGCAAGGTCAGTTGGATACTCAGTGTTATCTAGTCAATGGGCCGTGTGTCTGAACAAGGGCTGTTTTAATAACCTCAAACACTGTTCTGCTGGAGAGCGTCTGTCCTGCACAGCATCCTGCTGCAGTGGCACATTACTGAGCTGTGAAATACCATTTGGTTTTCATTACACATTGACATATGTACTACATTCCATTAAAATAACACAAAGCTTCATTTGTCTTTTCCTTGATTAAATTCATCGAACAATGAAAAGTCATCAGTTTCTATAGTGCCTGGGGAGTTACTGAATTCTTGGAAAGTAATTTTTGTTTATTTCAGTGAACAGAAACAAATACTTAGCTTTAAGTACTCTTTTAAATGCTATGCTAAGTAAGGATGAATTTTCAAACCTTTTTAGATGTTAGTAAAGTGCATTCTGAAAGCTTAGCTTGGTGTTTCAAAGCAGGTCAAATCTAACAAATATTGAACAACCCACTTTTGAATAGCAGCTTTTATTATACTTGCAGAAATTTGATTCTTCCTTACTTGTGTAGTATATAGAAAAATAATTATCATCAAAATTTTTATCCTGAACAATTAAAGATGAAGTATCTGCTGCTTGCAAGGAACAGCTTCTACTGAAGAGCTTTAATGGAAATTCTTTGACATATATTTTTACTTTATTAATGTAAGGCAGTAGCAGTTCAGCAAAAATAAAAGTTGGTTATACTTTGACATTTTGGATCTCAAGCTCCTTTATGATTTTCCTTTCTGGTATTTTATGTTCAGTTAAAGCCCTGGTCGATTAAAATAGATATATTAAAAACCATGTATTTAATGAACTTGAATTTCCTGACACAAGAAGAAAGAAAGATGGATATTTATGTACTACACATTGAGTAGCAAATCCAACTCTGCACTGTGTCACACCACCTTTAATTTACATGTCAAAATGTTTTCCCTGCATCTGATAATCTTGTTAGTTTACTTAGAGTCAATAAAGTGGGACAGGTATGGAGATGCAGAAATTTTATTTTTTTATGTAAAATGCATATCCGCAGTAGGATAGGTGTTTCTTGGGGAAAATTACCTTATGTTGAAGTAACTAACTTCTAGACAGGTTAAGTCAGGCAAGAGGAATCAGTACAAGAAAGGTAAAGGAGAATCCTTATCACACATAAAAGGATCAATTGTACATTATAAAGGAAGCATATAAAATACAAGAGATATTCCATTAAAATAATGTTATAGGCAAATATGTTCTGTTTAGCCATGAAGAATGTACAACTGCTGATGATTAATATTACATTAGGTGACTATTTTTTGCTGCAGAGTGTGCATCTGTGCTACTGTGACCAAGACAAGCCTCTGCAACCTGTTTTGCCCTTGTCCTTTCTCTTGCAGAAATGGTATCAGTACTCATGTTGTGAGACATTGGTGAAATCACGACAGTGGTGAGGATGCTGTAGCTGCATGTCCCCATCTGACACTGCTCCTTCATGTGTGGGCAGATGACCTCCCCATTGCACCTTACAAATGCTCTTTGCTATTTTTTTTCTGGTTTGATGACAAAAGTCTGGGAAGTTCATAATGAGACTGATAAATAATAAGCAACATAAAATTTAGTGCAAATTCTCTACCTTCAGTGAATGTGAAACTTCTTGAATATTGTCTGAATATACCAGACAAAAATCTACGTTTCCTTTTTGTATCATGTTCTTTAGATTATGCCAATAGAAGTTAGATGGCTAAACAAAAGCATAATATTCTTCCACTTTTCAGATGTTACAGTCTACAGGCAATCAAATGTGGAATTCAGTTGTCCAAGCACATGTTTTCTAGAGCCATCATCCAAAGCATCCAGACTGGACATGGGAAGGTGACTGAAGGAGGCAAAGAGGGGATATGTTAGGAATAAGTGCAAGAAATGTACAGGTGAGGCATTGAATCCTGACCAGAAGTGTCTCATTTTCTAGTGCTTTTCTAAATATCAGAAAATGTCATAGAAAATGGAAATGAAAAAAAATATGCAGAAGCAAGTATGTCTTCCTTTGCCTGTGTGTTTTCAGCCTGTGATATGCATGGCCACAATAAAATGGGAAATGCTATAGATGACTTTTGTAGAAGGGATGGACAATTTTGTAGCTAATAACAACATTTGCAGTTACTCATGTAAAGATGAGGGCAATGAAATGTTATGCTTCAGGGAATAAGGCAACCGTTATACAGGAAAACAGGGATTTGTCCACTTCATTGTCTTTCTCCATGAATTGCATTTTTTTTGTGAAATGCATTGTTTTGTGGGATTTTGGGGGGTTTTCTGGTGGGGTTTTTTTCTGGGTGTTTTGGGGTTTTTTTTGTGTGTGTGTTTTTTTCTTTTTTTCATGAAGCAACTATATGGTTCAGTGATCTGTTTTCATAGAGCAACTGCCACATGTTTTTGTCTCTTAATTTGAGAACTATATTTGCAAGTGTAAGGTTATTAATGATGCTTCTTTCATTTTTTGAAATTTATGGATTAAAATAGCAAGGCTTATATAAAAATAGTATCATGCTACTATTAGCACAGAGGCCACTATGTATTTTTCTTGAGAGACTATAGTAAAAGAAACCTTACTCATTCTTAACTTAAAAGAACAGCCTTTTCTCACTGTCAACTCATTTATATTTCAATGGTGAAAAAAGGTTATAAATGATAAATGATAAATGTTTAATCAAGTATGGGTCTGTTCAGAGCTAAAATTGTAATTCCACTACCAGAAGGTTGATAATAGCTTTGAAGTGCAACAACACTTTCTGCCCACACACAGTAATGACCTGTAGGGGATAAATGTGCCAAAAGGGAAATCCGTACACTGTTTGATTTACAACCTCATTTTTAATGATGAAACAAAGAAGTAGCAACAGAATGTAGTTGTAAATCCTTCTATTTTTCAGACTCAGCTTTCAAAAGGAAAACACGATCAGATAATTTAAAGTTGCTTGTGTCAAATGGAGAGTAGCTGTAAAGGCTGTGATTTTACAAATGAGTGGAGCCTTTCATGCACTATTTGCAGGGTCTGCAGTGAGAGAGTGAAAGGAGTGTTTGCTTCAAAACTGAAATTCACAGCTTGTTTGGACCAAGTTGTTTGTCTCTTCCTGTAAATGTAAACCAGCTCATGAACAACCCTTTCAGAGACTTCAGCCAAGTTTTGTGTGATCTGTGTTATGGGTCACAGACCTGGACTCTTTTCTACTGTCACAACCAGGAATGAGCAGCTGGAATGAAAGCTTAAAGACTGGGAGCTTTGGCTGAGTGCTGCTGGAACTAGTATCTCACTGGCTTCTTTGTGGCTTTTTTTCCTGGTTGTGATTAAGATTGTGGGACGCCCTTTGCTTTTCAAGTCAAATATGTTCTGAAAGGTAATATTTCATCTAGGAGTAAGGCACAATAGACTTTTGGCCAAGTTAATGCCTCTGGTTCCTTTTGAATTCCAAGAAGCTAAAACCAAGTAACAACAGTTTATGTACCCTTTCATATCACCTTGAAAGGAAATATCTGTTCCACACTGACTAATTCTAAACCATGTAGAGTGAGGGCCCATGGGGATCCCACAGGAAGCAGTGCAGATCCATTGACTTAGGAGGCAGGATGATCTACTATGGGAACTGCATACAACAACCATTAGTCTCTGTTCAGTGCCTTTGATCCAGAAAGACATTCCCAGTGAGTAACACCTGCAGTCATTGTTCTGGGCATGTGAGGCAGCTGTTATTCCTAGTACTTCACTTAAACTTACCACAGGTATTTCTGGATATGTTGCTATCATATGTAGACTGGCCCTACAGAGATAAAAGTGAGTGTGGATACAGTGCACCAGACAAAGACCCAGCTAGTAGTCTTTCTGCAGCTTCTGATGGTAGATGCCTCTCTGGAAAGAATAAAAAACATTGTATTGAAAGCACAAAAATAGTCAGGAGCAATATGCTAGTTGTACCCCAAATGCACTTCAGAATATTTCTAAAGGCATAAGGCAAAATTCAACTCTTTGCTTACATATGTTGCTTTAATGGAGTCCCTCTATGTTTATGCAGAGAAAAACAAGAAAATGCTTCTTGAAAAGGCAAATAAAGGTCTGTGACAATAGAAAATGTTTCTTACTTTTTTTTTACCTTAGATATGCCTCATATATCTGCAAAAGTAAGAAATGTGATTCTTATCTATATAGACCATATGTATTTGTGTGTACATCTAGAATATGCAACTTCACTTATATGCTTGTATATTAAAAGTCAACATATGAATTTAAATACATAACTGTGTTGGTTTGACCTTAGTTGCATTCCAGGTATGCACCTAAGCAACTCTATCACTCCTCTCTGCAAGTCAAAAGGGGAGACAATATATAAAGAAAGGTTCATGAGTTAAGGACAGGGAGAAATAACAAACCATTTACCACCTTGGGCAAAACAGACTCTACATGTGGAAATTAATTGCATTTCTTGCCAATCAAAATCAGAGCAGGACAATAAGAAGCCAAAAATACCCTAAAACCACCTTCCACTCACACCATACCCATCCCACATCCTTATCAGGCTCTACCTCCTCCATGCCAATGGCACAGGGAGAAGGGGAATGTTGGACATGGGAGAAGCTTCTAGCAGCTTCTTACAGAAGCCACCCTGCAATTTCCCCCCCACTAACAAAACCTGCCCATGCAAACTTAATACAATGATGCAGATACACAAACTGTAGATGACCAGATCTGATTAGTTTGTGCTTTCAAGACAGTTCTGGGAAAATAATCTCATAGACAGTATTCTCAATTGCAATTAAAGCTGATCAGTGCTGTATCTAGTCAGAACATTTAGTTAAATGGTCATGCTTAATTTATTGATAATTCATATTCAGTTCCTAGAGATTGCAGATTATGGTGCCCTCTTTAATCATAATTTGTGAACTGTGTTCCATATCCAGTTTCTAGTAAAGAAAACAGGTTCTTCATTTAATCAAAGCTGTAAACATAAAGAAGAAAAAAATAAAATCCCTCAATGCATTATTAGCCCATTAAACTTTGACACATTTCAAAACCATACATACACATGTTAAATCTAGAAAAACCTATTAAATGCAATAATTTGTTGTGAAAAAAACCTTATTTAATGAAATCTACTTAGGGAAAAAACTTTATAATATTTTTGCTTAAATTAAAAGAAGTATAATTTATATTTTTTTTTTAATCTCAGCTCTCTGGTTTTGAAAAGCAAACAGAACTTAACAGTCATTTTAAAGAAAAAATTAAATTCACAATGGACCTGGATAATCCCAAAGGAGAAAGCCCAAGCAAACCCAAAACCCAAACTAAACCAACAAAAAGATCCCAACCAGATGTGAAAACAATTTTATCTGTTATAATATTGGCATGTACAAATAGCTCTGAAAAAAAGTAAATATTAAGATAGTACATTGCACGCAGGCAAACTATCTCAGAGCTGCTATATAAACAGTTTCTAGGATCAGATAAAGCTTATCCATGGTGTTGTAAAATCCAATGATAATTCTATAGAAAAAAATCATTTAAAGTATACCACATTTCTACCACATGTATAAAAATTTCACGCATTGTGATATGTTACATAAATCAATCACAGGCACTTTCCATTATCCTGAAGCTCTATAAATGCTTATATGTTTTGAGTTCTAGGCAGCAAAAGATATGTATTAACAGTGAATTTTATTGTTCAATCTCCAGCCTCCAGTAGACCTTTTGGACTGTCATTTAGGGTGAAGGAGATCTATTGTGGAAATTGAACTGTTCATTTCATCTGTTATGGCCACATGGGACCTTAAAAGAAATGAACAGAAATTGTCTTTGCTTACAGGAGCTCACAAACTGCAGGTAAGCCAAAGACTAAGTGGACAGGGCATCCTTGTTTAGAAGCATCATACTGCTAAGTATAACTGAGAATAGCAGTATATAATGTAGAATTTTAAATTATCCATTTCAATGTCAAATGAATGGCAATATGCATATATTTGGAGGATTAATTATACATAGATACAATGTCTAATAGAGAAGTATTGCAAAAGTCTGAAAAGCCAAAATGTGAGGACATAGTATTCTAAACAGAGTCAGAGAGCACCAACCACAGACATAGTTTTGCTAAACTTATAATTGCAATATGCTTCCTTTAAATTTAACTAGACAAATGGAGAACACATCTGACAGTGGTGAAAACATGGACTACTACCTCCAATAGATCTACTTGAGCAGTTACAGAGAACATCAAGGAAAGTAAAGAAGGTTCTTATGCAAAGTTGTTAATGTCAATGACTAGTAATGTAAACTGAAATGCTTCTATCTTCCTAAATAAGCAAAAATTCTATATTGTTTACACCCATCTTTACAAGTAATAACTCATAATAGGCTGCTTTGTCACTAGCTGTGCACTATTATGGAAGAAATTATGAAAATAATAGGAAATATTTGAATTCATACTCACTATCTCAAGGACCGTGAGCTCAAAAGCTTTTTATTAGATCAATAAATACAGCAATGATTAGAAAGCCATTCTGTTGCTCACATCAAGCATAAAGATAGGTGCTTGGATCTGTACCCAAATTTTTAAAACTGGTTATGATGCATCATATATTGTCTTGTAGAAGATTAGCATATAATTTTAAGTCACTGGGGAATATATAATGAAGCATCTAACTTCTAGACTTTTTGGTAGAAGTACCACAAGCACATTTGTACACCTATCTTTGAGAACAAATATGAAGCCCTTGTGATGAGTTTACAGTAGGAGGGAATATCTGCTGTTTTGAAAAGAGAAAATTCAAGTATCATGTATTTGCCATCTGTGAGAAGTCTAATACACCTTTCAGTCCTGTATAAAAGCAGCTTTACCATCAACCCATTCAGGCAGGCAATTTAATTTAGCTTAATAGGTACTTTCATTTTATGCATTGCAGCATGCTGTTTCTTTGCTTCACATTAGCAAAATGCTGTTTGTTATTTGAAAGGAAAACCAATCCCAGTAGTATTCCAGTATTCACAAAAGCAATAGCTTTTTCTTTCTTTCAAACATTTGCTGAGGTAGATCCAAGTAGATATATAAAATGTAACAGCAGTTTTTGTCTTCCTCAACATCCTTTCTTCTACAATGTACATCACATATTAAGTTTTAAAGTATGATAGTCTAACCAGATTCAATTGGAAAGTGTGATAAATCACTCATTTTAACCTACTTCCAGCCTGGTCTAATTTGAGTATTTATATATTATCTATCTGAATTCATTATATTGACAGTTGTTGAATATTATTATAGCAAAGTATGCAAAATAATGGTGTTTTTATCATTTTGTTTTCTTGCTTTTCAATTGTTATATAATGCCTCTGTTTTTATCTAGCTAATCATTTAAAATAACTTATGAGATAAAAGCTGGAGCAAGAACAAGTTGTCAAGCTGACTACTGAGTATTTGTTAAGTAAATGAAAATGAGAGTAAATCATTCATCCAGTGCAGAAAGTTTAGAACTTTCTAGTTGTCTTTTTTTTTTTTACAGGGAAATTTAGGGGGTTTTGAATGTTCCAGGTTCAATCTAGTCACTTTGCTTCCTTATCTTCATTTCCGAACTTCATCCCACAAAACCTGAAGTATGTAAATGTTCAAATCAATTGAATGTCCTATATTTGTAACATACAGTTTAGGTACAGTTTTCACAGGTGAAAGGTATATTCTGAGTATTCTGAGTGATATTCTTCATGGAGAATCTTATTGCCAGAAGGTGCTGCCATGAGATGAAAAATGATTGAAGTGCTGTTAAAGCTTAGATTATGCAATGAAAAATTATTTCTTAGATTTTCAGTGAAGAGAATTCAGGGGCAGACTTTTGGTGAAGCTTTGGAACTGTTTTGTCTTGTTCCATATATTGTCTCACTAGCCTTTTTCCCTACTCCTTGCACTCCTTGAACGTGTCCCTAGTGCCTCTGCTGAAATAGAAAAAGAAGCAATGCCATGATACCAGAGTTGAAGATGGCAGAAGTGGAGAATTTTACCTCTGCTTTCAGCATAGATTTTGTGCCTGGAACAGTCATTTGTACCATGACTAGGGCAGCAGACAGTTCTTAGACTTGACAAAACAAGCCTGAGCTTGTGGGAGATTGGAACCCACCAGGATTCTCTGCTGTGTTCTCTGCTCGAGAAGACCTGACTGACCTCAGGCTCTATCTGCTTCTCTTGACTGGAGCATTTGCTGCTGAATGGATGGCAAAAGACAAAAGCCATTGATTCAGTTTAAAAAGAAAGAAAGAATAAAGGAGTGGTTTGAAGCTCAGAAGTTCTGGAGGAGTATGTTCTTTGAATCCTTGCAGCAGACACCTTTGTAATTTGTTATCCCCTGTGACCAGACCCATGAGAGGCAGAAGTCTAAGAGTATAAATAATTTGCAGACACTCAAGTTAATTCCTTTGGCTGCTGTGATCTAGCCACTGTAATAGCTATCTGGTGTCCACCCCATATGGGACATGAGTAGAGATAGGCTGTGACCCTCTCCTGATATATCTTCCAATCTCCAGGGCCACTAAGCCAGAGCTTGTGAAAAAGTCTTTTAAAAGAGTCAGTTCCCAAATCTCCAAGATTTGGTGATTTTTTTCTAGCCCATTTTACTGGTCATTAACCTGTAATAAAAGGACCCTAGGAGGAACTGGAATCTCTTTCCAAAGCTTTAATTTTTCTCCCCTATGTAGCACTTAGATGAAGGAACATTATCATTTAATCTGGCAACACAGCATGCAAACTGCCAGAAGCTACATTTTGACTAGTGAAAGATGAACCTCAAAAGCCTGAAAAATCTTTTCACTCAGACAATGTCTAAATGGTAGTATTGTTATTTAAATATCTTCAGTCCATACATTTGAGATGGAAATTTCCCTACTTTACATTTACTTCTTAGGATTTCAAGGTAAAATGGTTTTCCAACAGAAAAAGATTGAGATGCATTTTTAAGTTTTTAAGCTTCAATTTTCACATCAGTCTGCTTAACTCTTATTTAACTTCCTTTTTTTTTTTTTTTTTTTTTTTTTGTACCCTGGAAATAAAATTCTGCAAATTAAATAAATCTGAAACACAGAAACAGAGGTTAGTTACAGAGAGTATTGGAGAAATTTGCCATCTGAAAACATCTTTTAAAATTTACTTTTCTGCTATTTGCACTAATTGTCCATGGAGCTAAATGATGAAATCATGTGATTTGAAGTAAAATATAGTTGTGCATCAATTTCTTCATTTTCAAATGAAGTAACAACTATGCATTTGACGATGACTAAAGCATAATTTGCTGACTATCAGCTGAGATTTAATTAGCATCCACATGTGTACATCTACCTATGCCAGCTGTGAGGTAAAACCTGGTAGGTAAAACCTCTTTAATTGCTAAATAAATTTTGTATTGGTGTTTATGATAACTGACTAACCTTTAGTTGGGTGATGTAAAGCTGCATATGACACATGGGATGGATTAGAGTCTAGTGTCAATTTCACTATTTATCACTACTTGGAGGGGTAAAATTGTACAATAGAAGTCTCATCTCCCTTAATCCTGAGGGTCACACTTTTCTTCTGTCCTTTCATAGTTCCAAACGCTTAATTTGAAGGTGAATGCAGGACAAGTCATTCCCTGGATAGTGAACAAATCCTTATATTCAGCGATTCACATGGTACAAATACCTGTGAGTCCACTTTGCTTTCTAAGGGGTTGCATTAATGTCCATGATTTAGTTTAGTCCTTTGTGATGTTATTTCCATCTTATGGTAAAAGAAATCCTTCACTTGCTCTTCTCCATCCTTACCACCTCCCTCAGCTCTTGTATGTTTATCAAGGAGAAATGCTTGTTTCTTTGGACAGCTATTGCAATAAATGTCTCAAGTAAAATTTCAGAGATAATTTTAAACTGAACTATATATTGGGTGATCAGGAATTATAATAGGTTGCCCAGGGACATAGTGGAGTCACCATTCCTGGAGGTGTTTAAGCTGGGTGATTTTAGTGGTTTAGAGGTTTCAGTGGTAGTGCTAGGCTGACAGTTGAACTTGATGATCTTATAGGTCTCTTCCAACCTTGATGATTCTACAATTCAATAAAATTTCCAAGTATCTTCAGGTTTTTCCAGTAATGAAGTTAGTCCTGATACTGCTAATCATCGTATCCAAAATTCAGGCAGAATCTTTTCACTGCCCATCATATCTATGACACCCTGAAATGAAGACCCAGACTTGAAAGGTTCCTCTCATAGGCTTTTATTGATAACACTGAAGCTGGATTCTATGTGGTAGCATATCTGCAGTTAATGAGACAGCTCACAAATCAAAGCCATATTTTTTGCATATTAGCCAGCTGCCCAGGGGATAGATTTACATTTTACTTCATCATCCAGATGTCACAAATTGGAACTTTGTGAGTGACCATTTTCTGATGCAGGTTCCTATTTCTGCTCCTCACTGAAGTCCCTCCTCCCTTTTCACAGGCATAGGGCAGTGTTCTGCCATGCATCTCAGCCTGAAACTGATGAAGAGAAAGAAATCAGAAACCTCAGTCACCCCTATTGATCCTTGAGCCTCAGTGACAGCAGTTCCAGCACAAAGGACATAACATTACTGATATTTTCTGTGATGTTCTTATAGCAATGACAGACTATTGGAAGAAGAAACAACCAAGACACAGCAAACGTCCAAGCCTCTATGCAATCTGGATGCAAAACAGAAGAAAGATACTAATGGCAGTAATGGATAATCTCTTGATGGTGCAAAGTGGAGGGCAGACATCCCTTGTTTGTTGACCTCTATGTAACATTTGATGCAGACAGTCTTCATGAGAGATTGCTGAAGGAAATGGCAAGACTGCATAATGAACATATCAAAATGGTCTAACATCTGCCTGGGTATATATAGCTTTAACAAACTAACATCATATTTGTCTCCTGCCTTCACAACTATCATTTCTCTCTTTGAATCTATTCAGCATCTACAGACAGACACTAAAATGGCAGGGTCATCATGAATTTAGTGCAGCAACAACACAGCTCTCATCATGCTTATCTTCACCAAAGAGAGCAAGATGCAGTCAAATATTGGACAAGAGCAGCTAATGGCTGAAGACTAGCTGTGTGTGAATGAAGAACAGCTAACCTGCACAAGGCAGAGACTGTGCAGAGGGAAATCAAAACAAACCAACAATTAAAATAACTTTGGGGAGTTTATGGCCTCATATCTGAAAATATCTTTTATTGAATGGAAATCAGTATAGCAAAGTAATATCAAAATAGTTTCAAAGAGACCGAATAGCCAGTCTGTGTCTCAGTTTTTCCACAAGATCCTGGTTCATGATGAAGCAGTGAAGAGTAGTTCATAAACTGTTTCCTAAATATTAAGTTCTTAGTTTTAGCATTTGAAATCCTCACCTACTGTGACTTGGGTATCTTAGAGAGAAGGAACAAGAAGAGAACAGGAGAGAAACAGAACTGCATTTTCCAGGTTTTTGAAAAAGGTGAATGAACAAAATTTAGAAATTTGCTAATATCTCCATGAGCCATTACATGTCTTAGAATATTAAGAGTTTCTGCCATTAATTAATTAATTAAAAGAATATAATGCCAGATTCCTAGTTTACACAAGGGCCAGAAATGGATACATATACCTTTGTACACAAATACTTTTAAACAATGAGCCAGTAGTCATGGGATAATGAGTCCAACTGCATCTTCTGTATGTTCTTACAAATAGTGTTTCCATCTCAGATTCTCTGGCTCTCCTTCTGCTGTCTCTTCTTATGCACTCTGTTCACAGTTACCCCATTTTCCTTAGTCAGCCTGCTACAACACCTTAGTGCATACTGGATGCTGATTGCCATGTTGCTTTTGTCCAGCCTTGTGCTGAGAGCGAAGGAAAAAACCCATGTGTCTGCATGGTTAGCTCACTATTGAATTGAGCCCTTGCTATTATTGTACTTGCATCCATATGAAAATCACCTCAGTGTGCTGGGATTGAAGTTCAGTGCCTGCAGGAAGTGAGTGAGAAGCTGGGCCAGAGCTCTGGTCTGTAGCTCAGCATTTAACACTGTGCCTGGGAACAGGCAGTTCAACCTTTAACCCTTTGAAATCTTTTGGCAGCTGAAACAGAACATATGTGTGAACACTTGCACTTTAAAACAAGGCAAATCTAAGCATGCTAGAATTTTTCAAAGTCAGAGATTTTGTTTGAAGGCCATTTAAACAATTCTTCTTGGAAATGACCTTTCCTCTTTGTTTTCTTCTTTCCCACTTTGCTCATCAGAAGAAACAAAGATGCAGATGCATTTCTTCCAAACAACAGATGGTAAGCCTTTGATGCAAAACACAAATATCCCAAGCTATGATAATAAAATGAATAGAATTGTTTTAGCAAAAGAAAAAAATAATTTCTTTTTTTGCAAAAAAAACGTTTTGTGTGTCTATGTGAAAATGAAGATATCAACCTGAGATTTTGGGGACAAGGCAAGGCATGCAAAGGTGATTAATCATTGAAAATGATTAGCTGTTTGAAAACTTTATATATAGGTGGTGTTATCAAAATATTAACAAAATGACAGAAGCACAATGTAAAAAGGTATTGTAAAGAAGCATTAAATGTTGGCACCTTTCATGATAGCTTTCATCTTCAGTGAAACAAGTAAAATGATATAACATTTATGACTTTAATTACCTATTCCTGGGTCTTATTTTTGTTCAACATATATGAGTCCATAAGTAAAGGCAAACTACACATTTTGTTCACAAGTACACAAATTAGTCTATACATTTGAGTCACAGGATGAAATAGTGTTTGAAAATAATCCAGAGCTTACTTTTTTCTCTTGTAAACAAAAAGTTTGGCAAGAACAGAAAAATTAAATCAGGTTGCAGGGAAACAAGCCTTTTATGTTGGATTTCTTTAAAATATCATTGTCTATTAGTGCAATCAACTGCTAACAATTAAAGGTCTTTATCCAAATTAACACCAGTAGCTATGCTACTTAGTAACCAGGAGTGCAACTTTTCATCATAGAATACTTTCTCAGAATATTTTATCATATGGATTTCCATTTATTTTGATGTATTTCTTTAGATGACATTCTGTCTTCACTGTACTTGTTAAATGTGTAAATTGACTTTAATTCCAAATCACCAATCTAGTTAGCTGAACAAAATTCCCCAAATGGGGAATGCAGAACAGATGTGATAGGACATCTTTGATAAAAATATTATGTGAAAGCAAGTAAATAATACACAAGCAAGTGGTTGCACCAGAATAAGATGGTATAGTATACATATCAATGCATGTGGCAGCGTCATGTAAGGCTCATGTCAAACTACCTAAAAATGAAGCCTGTGGCAAAGTGAAGCTTGGCAAATGATTTTGTAATTGCCAGTTTAAAGAACAGTCTAAAGGTTAATTTAAAGCAAACAGTTGGAATATACCTTGATATTACAACTGAAAATAATGTGTCATAATGCTTTACCTACATTTAAAATAACTCTTCAGACTAGTGATGAAAGCTCAAACTCTGTCCAGTAAGCAACAGTGTTCTGTAGTCTTCTGCACAGGAAAGAAATGACCTTTCTCTGACATTAAAACAAGATAAAAAATTGATGTGAAAAGGAAATTCTTGATGGTCATGACAGAAAATAATACACTACAGTATGCATACAAATACACATAGAAATACTATGCTTCACAGTGTGTAAGAGCAATTGTAACTCTTTGTTTGTTGCTGTTTTGTTGCTTTTTTTTTCCAAAGAGGAAACAATGGAGGGATGGGGAGGGAAGGAAGACCCAAATAACAAGTGTGAAGATATTAATTAATTTTTAATTTGCAAAAAGTGATAACGAATGAATAGAAAAATCTTTGTTCTTTTGTATTTATTTTTATATTGCGCATAATGAATCATCAAAACAAAAACCATTGGAGGGAATAAAGGGAAGCAATTACATCCCAAGATATATTATCCCACAGATTTGTAGCCCCCTCAGGCCATATTTGTTGTGAATTTCCCCACCCCACCCTTCAAAAATATGTATCGTGTAATCAATTCATACCTCACTAAAATGGCTATAATCTATCAGGGGAGTAATCCTGTTCTCAGGGGAGTGCTAGGGCTGCAGGGGTAGTTGCACTGTGAACAGGTCTTACTGGGAGACTAGCAGAAATGACTGACTAACAAAAAGTGGAACCCTTTTTCTACAGAAATAAGGACAGGACAGGTTGCACATGGTGTCAGTACTCCAACTTCTGGCACAGTTGATGAGCCCTGCTGTTACTTGCTAAGTCTTGTAGTCATGCAGCCAGACTGTTGTCCTGAGAAACTGCCAACTGCAACAACTGAGTCAAATGTAAACAGCAGCTCCTTTACCTTCGATGACGAATTGATTCCTTTTTTTCATGTCTCCTCTTTTACTACATTTTTCCAGATGAAAAGTCTTTCATTATTTTGTGAGAAAAATTAGTTGGGGAAATGACATGACCAAATTAACTCCTTAGGGGAAACCTCATTTCAGAAACCAAGGAAGTCTAACATTTCAGCTAGAACAGTTCAGGTACCTGACCACCTCCCCATGGGTATTGGGGGCTGCTGCCAGCCTTCCCCCTGAAACCATCCATCCCCAGGCTGAGCCAGTCCCATCCCAAGTACTCCAGTCCCAAGTAGCCTGGGAGCCACTCCCTGACCACACTCCAGTTTATCCATGTCCCAGGATCACTGTGTTCTCTTCTTACTGAGGGTTCCTGTTACCAGCACCAGCATTTCATATTCTTATCCATTAAATTTCAAACAATCGCTACGCCACAAGAACATTTCAACAACACAAGTCTCCTGTGAAATGGAGACAGAATCTTGGTTTTTTTCTCTTCTGTGCTTGAATGAAAGCAGAATAATTTTAATCTTAACTACATTCATTATTCTGATGAATTTTGAAGCAACCTTGAAGTATTTGTAAATGCTAATTAAGTTAATATTTATTTTGATATTTAAGATGATAGCTTTGCAGCCCAAATGTGCTCTGATCCAGAAGTTGCTCTTTCCATCTATTACACTTAATTGCACATTACTTTGCATTCATGGCATATTTGAATAAGAATATTTTAGCAAACTAAGATGAAGATTAAGGCATGTAAATAGTATTCCCCACAAGACATAGCACCATGCATTCAGTACAGTTACAAAGAGATAAATACTGTCCAGCCAGTGAACTGTGAGATAAATTCACTTTAGTTTGGCAAAGGACTGTGATATCTTGGAAAAGTGTTATTTCTGCTTAGTTTTATTTATGCAAATTTATTATATGAATATACCATTCTTGAGAGTGACAACAAATACCACAAAAGGAGCAACTTCCCTGTTCTTTTCATGGCTGGGTATTCATGTCGCTGCTGGAAATTTTATTCAGCTGTCTACCACCTCTCAGGCTGTACAGTCTGAATTTAGACAAGAGAAAACTCTCCTGCTAGTATCAAGGTCTTATGAACTTTGCCAAGAAGAATGCAGGAAAGGAAGGGACAGAGGAAGATGAGATACAGGAAGTGAGCTGAGAATCTCTGGAGTTCTTCTTGCTGGTGAGAGGAAGCGAAAGGCTGGTGATAGCAGATGGTGTTCTCCCAAGAACAGGCTGCAGGGGGGCCAAAAGAGCCTTCCCTAATCAAGATCCTTAGGGATGAAGGGACTCTGGGTTTCCTGCCTGCATGTTCCTTGTTTTGGTGGTTCAGGGTAGAAAAATGCTTCCCATTCTGTTCTTAGATAAAATCAAAATGAAAGTCATACATGGTAGAGGTCAGCAGTGACCGAAGTGAGCTGCTTCCATCACTCTGTGGCATCCCAGCAGTTGCAGTGAAATAATGGAAGAAAAACTTGCAGGTTTTCTCCAAACATCATCCTGGATCTGTTACACGTGTCTGCACATGGCTGAGCCACAGCTACTGTAAGATGTTGATGTATTGCTGATTTGGTAAAATTTTGAGTGGTTTAGGAGGACTTCATAAAGATAATAAATAAATCAGATGTGGACATAAAAGTAGACCTGAATGATTTGCCCTTAATGCCCTCAAATTCATTACCACACTGTATTTTCTATACAAACCCTAAAATAAGTCTTTCTTTAAACCACGTATTTTGTGTTTACAAGATATCAGAAAACAGAGAAAATCAATATGTAAAAGTCAAATATCTTCCCTATGTTTTTGAATTATAACACTATTTAGATAAAAACACACTCATGTATGGGAGGTTCTAGTAATCATTCTCTGATGTGCTGTGTTTTTGTAAAAAATGAATTGCATTCTTTTTCATCTTTTGATTAATGTGCAATATAAAAAATTCTAATAAAGAACTTATTGCAGTATAAATCTAGTCCAGCTGTATCTATGCAGCTTGACAATGACAGCTTTGATTGTCTTTTCTTTTTAGAATTGGAACAGAGTGTTTGCAATGACAGCTCTGCTATCTAATCTATTCTACTTTTTGTTGTTTGCTGTTTTTTTTCTTTTTACCTGTGCACACCAGAGAGCAATATCAGAAAATATTATGACATTTGTGATAATGCTTTCAAGGGAAACAAATTCCGGTGGGACAGATATTAAATGTGTTGTGAATACTGGGAAGAAATGCATTCAGTATGTCTGTTACTCAAATAAAAGTTCTCATTGGGCAATGTATATTGCTACTGCATTTTGTTAAATGATACACATGGACTTATGTCATTCTTCAGTGCAACATTGTAAAATTACCTGCTCATAAGTGTCTGGAAATTGTCTAAGCAAGAGTGAAAAAAAAAGCAAGTCTGATAAAATCATAAACATTTTCTCCATCATTGCTGAAATTCTAATTTTCTTGCTTATTGCTTGAGTTGATAAAACAAATAAAAGGAATCTAGGAGAGATTTCTTTAATATGCAAAATGAATTTCAATGTTCTGTCCCGCTGGTATTTTTATGGAAAACCTGACTAGATGCCACACGTGGAACAGAAAAATCTGCATTTAGATGGAAATATTATGAAATGCATGATATGGTACAAAGTAAGTCTTTTAATGGAGATAGCAAAGTGTTGCATTATATGGTTGAGTGGAAAGACAGTGTGCATACAGCCTTTTATGTCCAGCTGCCCTGATTTGCCCAAGAGACTTTACTATTTGAATTTGAACCTAATATAGGGCAAGAAAAAAATGTCCCACGAAAATTCAGCAGAGAAATGACTAGTCCTTTTATCAAGTAAAATATTAAGATCTATGTGAGCCAACACTGTAAACAATGATGCTTTGGACTTATATGGCAATTGTTTCAAGGGTTCCTTATGTGTTTTACAGCTGAGAATTAATTAAGCCTTTCAGTACTGTCTCTATTGTACAGATAAAGTGGCGCAACAAAGATTAAATTTATACCCATAGGTTTCAACAATCTTTAAAGTCATCACAGTAGCTGATTCAGTTTCAACATGCCCCTAGAGACATTCTTTATGCATTTTCCTTTTGGTTGGTTTTGTTAATATAAAAGAAGCAAAGAATGCAAAATCATTGGGCAAACTGGTGATTTATCACTATGAGTCATAGAAAACAATTCAAATTATAAAAAGACCCATAATATTTAGTATAAGAAGTTCAATTTCTTGGTTGTGGACAGTAAAAAAATATTTCTCTTACATAAAAACTGGGAACTATATCCTGAGTATTCACATGTTGTGGTTTGATCCCAGTCAGTACCACACAGATGCTCACTCACTCCCCCAGCCCCTGCTTCAGGTAGGATGGGGTGAAGAAACAAGGAAGGAAAAAAAGTGAACTCAAGTGTTAAGAAACAAACAAGATATAATAATGCTAATGATAATAATAAAAAAAAAACAGCTACCAATGATAAAAATAGTTTCCATTGTTTCGAAAAACAAATCATCCACAACACAATTGCTCATCACATCCTGATCAATGCTCAGTCCATCTCCAAGCAGTGAACATTGTTCTCCACCAACTTCTTCCATTTTATATATTGAGCATGGCATTCTGTAGTACTGAATACCCCTTTGGCCAGTTTAGGTCAGCTGTCCCAGCCATGCCTCCAGCACCTTGTGCATCTGTTCACTGTCAGAGCATGGGAAACTGAAAAGTCCTTGTCTTAGGATAAGCACTGCTGATCAACAACTAAAACATCAGTGTGATATCTATTCTATTACTGAATCCAAAACACAGAACTGTGCTATCTGCTGTATTGTTGTGGATGCCCCATCCTTGGCAGTGTTCCTAGCCAGGTTGGTGTGCTGGTTTGAGCTGAAGTAGAGTTAACTTTCTTCATAGAGGCTAGTATGAGGCTATGTTTGGGTTTTGTGCAGAACACAGAGTTGATAATGCAGAGATGTTTTTGTTATTGCTGAGCAGAGCTTACATAGAGTCAAGGCCTTTACTGCTTTCCGTACTGCCACACTGGCAAGGAAGTTGGGGATGCATGGGAGATTGGGAGGAGACACAGCTGGGACAGGTGACCCAAACTGACCAAAGGGATATTCCATACCATATGACATCATGCTCAGTATATAAGGTGGGAGGAAGAAGGAGGAAGGGGGGACATCTGGAGTGATGGTGTTTGTCTTCCCAAGGAACCGTTACGTGTGATGGGCCCTGCTCTCCTAGAGATGGCTGAACACCTCCTGTCTTCGGGAAGCAGTGAATTAATTCCTTGTTTTGCTTTGCTTGTGTGTGCAGCTTTTTGCTTTCTCTATTAAACTGTCTTTATCTCAACCCATGAGTTTTTGTAGCTTTTACCCTTCTAATTTGCTCCCCCATCCCGTTGGTGGGGGAGTGAGTGAGAGGCTGTGTGGTTCTTGGCTGTTGGCTGGGGTTAAACCACAACAGTTGGATGGGGTGCTGAGCAACCTGGTCTAGTGGAAGGTGTCCCCGCCCATGGCAGAGAGGGGAATTAGATGATCTTTAAGGTCTCTTCCAACCCAAGCCATACTTTGATTCTATGATTCTATGATGCTAACGAGAAAATTAATTCCATTGCAGCTGGAACCATGACATCACAATATTCTATAGAGTAAAACTAACTGAAAGGGATTGCTATCAAAGATCACAACATATCCAAGGAACCAGTGTTTTCAAGCTCTCAAATTCCATCACTGTTGTGATGAAGTGGAACCACAATTGTAACTCCTTTCAGTGGATGGAGATCTTGATCTAATTGGGAATTTTTTCCACAATTTTATCTGCTTCAAGAAAATGTTAAGAGGATAGATAAAAGTGGAACACCAATAAATAAAGCAAATAAGTTTAAAATATAGGACAATATTCAAAAAAAGAAAATTTTCTTAAACAATTTATTTTAGGCGGCACTTAAGCATATGCATTTGCATGAGATACTTGTGTGTTTTAAAAAATGGCAGGATAGAATATCTATACTATACTGAAAGAATTTTGTAATCCAGGTTGTGACCTCCTTTGTGATGCTAAAATAGCTTTCACAACAGGATTCTGCTCCTGACTGTACTGTGCAATCTGTAGCGTGATGATGCGGGAGTTCACTCTTGCCAGCTTACTAATGCTTTCTTTAAAACTTTTCTCTGCTGGGAGGGGAGGTAAAAATACCTGAGAAAGTTAGTTATGAAAAACAGTTATTTACTAAATATTTTAAAGCTTTTACAACAAATTTTGTGTGTATGTTTGTCAGTACTTTCTCTGCACATTGAAAGTGCTTTTTAAATTATGATTTCTTCAACACAAGGTCAAAATTTATGCTTCTTAACCACAAGAACAGTACCCAAGCCTTACTAGAAATTATGAGTTCTAACACAATGAAAACATTAATTAGTAGGACTAGTAATATCAATAAACCACAGGGGAATCATTTATAATTCTGTATTTTTTTTTGGAGGGAGGGAGTAGTGAAATCCTCTCATACTTCCAGAAAAGTGGAAATATTAGCTTTGTTCTGACAAGCACACTTTGGTTTGTTTCCCATAGCTTTATTTCTAGTTTTATTGATGCTTAACCCATGAATGTCCTTGAATATTTATGCCATGTTCCTCCCTCATGTTACTGTGCTGCTGACTGCAGGAACATTGAAAAGAAGATGCATTTTCTCCCATAACTTTTATTGAAATGACAAAGAGTGACCTTAGGGTGTTTCTGTATGCCCTGGTATTCCTTCTATAACATTTAAAATAATGGGGACACACTGAGTGGCACGGCCTCAGGCATGCTGAAGGAGCTGTAACTCTCTGCGGGTTAATGGATGACTGTTTTTAGTTGAGTAATCAAATATAATACTGTACTACAGAATTCCTATCAAGGCATATACATGCAGACTAATGGCTATTACTCTAATATGCTTTCAACCTTGAAGACACTTTAAAGACATTGCTTGTCATTTCATTGTTATATTGTTGCAGTCTAAGAAATACATTTCACTTTTCTGTTACATGGCTTGATGAAACAGAAAGCAATCGTGACTTTTTTTCTGAATCAAACAAAGAACTGCTCCAATCAAATCTTCAAATGAGAGCTACTGTCAGAAAAGGCAGACTGTTAGCAAGCAGAAGCATAAGCTCAACATTCTCACTGACATTAGTATGAAATACAAATCAAAACTTTAGAAATACCCACATTTTGTCATATTTGCTGTGCAATAAATTAGTCTGTATATCACAAAATCGCAGAATCAGTTAGGCTGGAAGGGACCACAGTGGATCATGTGGTCCAACCTCCCTACTTAAGCAGGGTCACCCTAGAGCACATGGCTCAGGATTGCATCCAGATGGTTCTTGAATACCTCCAGTGAGGGAGAATCCACAACCTTTCTGGGCAACCTGTTCCAGTGCTCAGTGACTCGCACAATGAAGTTCTTCCTCATATTCAAGTGCAACTTTTTGTACGTCAGTTTTTCCCCATTACCTCTTGTTTTATTGGTTTTCACAAGTGACAAGATTCAGGCTCCATCATCTTAGCACTTCCTGTTCATGTACTTATGTACATATTGGTCCAATATTTTAAATGGGATCTTGTTGAAAATGTTTAGCTAGGTTCCAGGCAGGAATTTCTTGGAGATGAAGCTAGGAAGAGGAGAGTGTAAGAGAAACATCAAAATTTGTAAACCTATTTTGCAATCTCCAGTTAAAGAAGAGAAACAGATACTGTATTTAGACTCCCTATATCACAGGGCTACTGGAAAGCAGGTCTTCTACTATTTTTAATCTAAGTAATGTTATGGCTTAAATTTATTTTACTCTTTATTTTCATAGTTACATATTTTTGAGGTGTGGGCTTTTGTTTGGTTTGATTAGATTTGGTTTTATTTTTGTTGTTGTTTTAGGCTTTTTTATTTGAAGCTTTTGTTTGCTTTTTGATTTGTGTTTTATTTTTGTTTGTTTTTCTTTTGGTTGGTGGCTTTTGTTTCTGTTTTGTTCTTGTTTCTAAATCTCAGCTGCTTCTTACTTTTCTAATACCTTCTCCACACTGAGTCACTAAAGTCCTTGAATCCAACAAGCTATACCTGACGTGACATGACTGGCCAGATTTCTCTTTGTTCTCTGTTCTTGCATCAGCTCCTGTGAGAATGCACGGAGCATGCTAGCACAGCTAGGACCCACAGCAAACACTGTCAGCTCCTATCTCATTCACAGGTAAACGAGGCATTATTATATGCCAAAGAAATGCCTTATGTTTTACTTTTGGCAGTAAGTGCTGTTATGGTAATGTTAGGTCAATTTAACACAGGCTAGATTAAATCTCTACTTAAGTCACAGGTGCTACCCTGATTTGGTGTACCTCTTTTTCTCTATAAGATGGATGGGAAAGTGGTTTGGATATTGTTCCAGTGTGATACCACCCTGCAATGCACCACATGAACTGTTATATGCAAACAGAGTTGTGGAGAGGACTTAAGCTAGGTAGCCCATCTCCCAGTAAAAGTACGACATAGTCACAAGCCAGTAGGACTCTTAATCAAGTCAAGGTTGGAAATATTTTTCTGCAGTTATCATCAAGACTATATAAATATATATACATATTTCCAGGCCAGCTATATTTCAGCATGTTGTAGACAGCAGTTAATGAAGTTAGAAAGAATCATCTGGCTTCTAGGAGTTCAGTGACAGATTTTTTGGCTTTCATACATACAGAGAAATTGTGCACACACACACACACACACCCACATGTTGACTCCAGGAGGGAAACATGAAAGATGTGAGCAATAGAACAGATAAGTCAGCTTTAATAATACAAGCATTTTCAGCAGATCAGTCTATCTCCCTATTTACATCATTGAAGCTTTATTCAGGTTGTAGATTATATCACTTAGGCCATTAATTTCAAACTTTTACTTCTCCATGTAATTTATCACCCTAACAACAGAAGGATCCAAAGCCCATTGTTTCTAAGGGGAATCCAAGGAGGGTTTCCAGTGGATTTAGAGCATGAATCCTAAATGAATAGCAATTTTGGTTGTGTCATTTGCCATATGATTTATGACACTTCTTAATGAACAGTTCTTCATCTCAGAAACTGAAGATGTTCAAAGCTGATTTTTTTTCTTCCAGGACAAAAAAGAACTATGATTGAATTCCTATAATCAGATTCCTGAAGGTCCATTATATTGTACCTTCTGGTACCTTCCATTATCTTTGTGATCTACTATGAAATATCTCTTTTAAATCTTCAGGTTTATTGATGATGAAGAAAGCTTCATGGTATAACAAAGCAGAAAGATGCTCCATTAAACTCAATCACTAAACCTATTCCATTATATTTCTTATTCCTCCAAACAGATGAATTCAATAATAACAGAGACTTGGAAACTCAGCATTCTTTGATGGATTAATGATTGATAATTTTTCATGTTAGTATTGGCAGTTTAAGACTACAGAAATATATTACTATTATTCATTTTCACAATCTGTCATAATAAACCTAAGCAAACTTGCTTCACTTTCTTATGTTTAATAGGCTGTAAGGTATTGACCAGGACTTACAGCCTGCTCATTTCCATGACTGATGTATTTCTGCTAAATAACATACATTTGTCCTGCAGTCAGTGTTACAGTTTTGAATGCTTTGGAAAGAAACTTGATATTTCATAAATCCATCATCTGAATTCCTGGATTGAATGAATATGTCAGAAGCCACAGGCATGATAAGGAAAAATAAAATGTGCTTACAGAGCAAAATGTAGCTGGTGGGTTTTTATGCCAGGAAGTTAAATTAAAGGTTTCTTTAAAAGTTTTTATTGCATGTAATGAAATATTATTGATATCCAAAATGATTAGGCCAACTTCTTTACTGTAAGGGAATGCATGGAAATGTAAAGTAGTTACATTTCCATGTATTTACAAGATTGTGGTCACATTTTTCTATTTTTATAATATCTGGCAAAATATTTAGTTACTACTGTAAAGAAGCACTTCTGTGAATCCAGAGGATGTCATGTATTTCCATATATACTCAGGGATATTTAAATTTTTTGACATAAGCACAAAAATTACAGTCTGCTCTCTTCTTGAGTTTCTGATAGAACTGCTGAGGTTAAAGACATTTGCACTTGGTTAGTGCCTTGATGAATGAATGGTTGTTCATATAGTCTGATTAGTTAGTTTTTCAAAAAAATTATCATTGAACTTAACCTCTTTTTCCTTGTGAAAATGGTTCTGAATGTGAAATAAACTTTTAATAAATCCCTTCATTATAACAGGTGAATTCTTCCATGAATTCTTCTAGACCTGAAAAATGTAAATATTTTCTATTTGTGTACATCTCTAATATATAAGATAATGCAGCAAACCTGGCTCTCAGCTTATGATACAACAAGGCTGAATACTGCCCAAAATCTGGTGGACCTATATATGTGTATGTATATGTGTATCACAGAATCACAGAATAATCAGAGCTGGAAGGGACCCTTGAGGATCATCTAGTCCAACTCTTGGCCCTGCACAGGACATCCCCAAGAATCACACCACATGCCTGAGAGCATTGCCCAAATGCCTCTTGACCTCTGTCAGGCTTGGTGCTGTGACAAATTCCCTGGGGAGCATGTTCTGGTGCCCAAACACCCTCTGGGTGGTGAACCTGATCCTAATATCCAGGCTAAACCTCCCCTGATGCAACTTCTGACCATTCTCTTGGGTCCTGTTGCTGGTTGCCCAAGAAAAGAGATCAGTGCCTGCCACTTCACTTCCTTTTGTGAGGAAGTTGTGTACAAAGACAAGGTCTCCCCTCAGTCTCCTCTTCTCCAGGCTGAACACACCAACTGACCTCAGCTGCTACTCATATGGCTTTCCCTCAAGGCCCTTCACCATCTTTATTGCCCTCTTCTGGATGCTCTCTAATAACCTTAGATCTTTCTTATATTGTGGTGCCCCAAACTGCACACAATATTTATGGTGAGGCCACACCAGCACAGAGTAGAGCAGGGAAATCACCAGGCTTGACAGGTTGGCAATGCCTTGCCTGATGCACTCCAGGACACTGTTGGCCCTCCTGGCTGCCAGGGCACACTGCTGACTCATATTCAACTTGCCATTAACAAGGACCCCCTGGCCCCTTTTTGGAGCACTACTTTCCAACGTCTCATTCCCCATTCGGTACATATATCAACAGTTGTCCCATCCTAGGTGCAGAATCTGGCACTTGCCCTTGTTGAACTTCATATGTTTGATGATTGTCAAGTTCTCTAATTTATCAAGGTCTCTCTGCAAAGCCTCTCTACCTTCAAGGGAGTCAACAGCTCCTCGCAATTTTGTGTCATCATCATTTATTTAATAATCTTTCAAGTCCTGCATCCAAGTCATTTAGGAAGATCAGGATGTAGAAGAGCCCTGTAGAACCCACTAGTGACTGGTCACCAGTCTGATGTAATCCCTTTCACCATAACCCTTTGCACCCAACCAGTGAACCAGTTGCTCACCCATTGCATTGTGCATAGTCCAGTTTTATCCTGGAAAAATGTGTGTGTTAAGTTCTGCTAAAATACTACTTAATAGTTTTTAAACTTTCATAAGGAAGAGGATTGTTTTTCTGGTTTGGTTTTTTCATGGTTTTTCTTTTTTTTTTTTTTTTAATAAATCAATTGTTTAAATGGGAAAATTGACATTTGGATGATTAAAAAATTAAAATCTCTGTGCTAACTGATTTTGACTATTGACTCAAATTAATGAAAATGCTTACTGTTGAAAAGTAGCTTTGAAAAGAGTGCATATGTAAAAGTGATCATGGCTTTTCTTCCTCCTTGTGACTATTTTTCACTAGTTCTTTGTATAATGCTGAACAAGCAATTTTAATTTATAAGAGTTTCTTGATTCAAAATAAAGTAAGTAAAACAATACTGAGCACATTCCACAGATCTATAATTAATATTTGGGTACTTTTTTTTGTGTGATTCTTCATTTCTTTCACTAGTAATGGAGAAGCAGTGTTTATTTCAAAGACATTTTGTATTCCTTTGTTCCTTGAAATATTATGTGCTATTCATATCCTACAGTCTCCTTGTAAGTTGTAGAAAAGATTTCACAGAGAATATGCCCAGGCTATTAATACTAACGAAGTTTCATATGGTCAAGATATGAGTTTTATAAGAGCCTCAGAATTTAAAAGTTTTCAATACAGTGCAGAGCAGTATGTGGAGTTACTAGGCTGGATCAGAATATGTGTAATCATAGATCTATAATGTGCATAACACAGGTTCATATCTTTTTCAGAAGTCATCTGTAGTTTAGGAAATTCTTAAACTAAAAATTTCTTCTTAGAGATTAAATTTCCTTTCTAAGAGTGAAACTCTGTGTGAGATATTTCTAAATAATTTTAAAATATGAAACATAGTTCTGTTTGTTGGAAGAGTGGAGCTCAACATATTAGCTAAGCTCTGTAAAGAATTACTTGCTATATTCTCACTTCTCATCCCCTTACACACAAAATTTCACTTATTAAAACCGTAAAAAAATGCATACACATTTCAGTCAAATTTGATTAGTCATTCTGCACTACTTTCAGGTAATTTAAATGTGTATTCTTCATCTCTGGCCCCTCTTAAAAGAGAAAAAAATCCCACTTAATGTCTTCACTTTAGATGAACAAATATATTAGAATAGTTTGAGCTTCATTCCTTTAGCAAGATAAAGATAAATCCCATATAATTTGGCCTGTAATTAAGTACTTCACTAATTCACTACCTCAACTGCTAAAAAAATGGACTTTCAATGTGAACTTGAAAACTGCACATACATCAGCTCCCTGTGCAAGGTTTGTTTTGCAGCACAAATCTAATTTAAACCCAATTTATATCCAGATGTAATCAAAAAGAAATCTAATTTCTGCCACCTCAATTCTGTTGGAATCTTTCTCAATCCACTCTGTGGACTGAAAATTAAGATTTAGAGTTGTGCTTATTTGCTTTTAAGTCTGTTTGTCTATTCATTTTAAAAGGCAGTTCTTTATAGAAGTGTATTATGTTTACTTCTGATATACTTGCTTTGATCTGTCCTGTTCTGGACTTCATCCAGGAAATAAATATCAAACACATGTTTAAATTTTATTTTTTTCCATCTGATCTTCCCATCAGCATTCTACTCTCGACATGGATTCTCCTTATCTAAGATAATTTCTATCCTATCAACAGACAAACTATATGAATACACACACGTCATAGAGCTATCAACATGTACTAACACTTTCCAATCTATTCTACTCAAGTCCTGCAATATGCTTTTGGTTCTAGAGTGAGAGATGAAAACCAAAGTATGAATACACTTTCACAGCACTTAAACCAGAATGTCAGGGTGTCCCTTCATAAATGAATACACAGCTTTGCCCTCTCACTCCCACTCTCAGTCTGCTTCCTGAGTTAAGCCTCAACTCTCTAGCTGCTGTGAGTAGAATGTGCAGTGTCAATTTTATACAGCTTGATTTAACTTTCACTTAATCCATTATCAAGAGAATATTTTCTAATTGTAAAGAAAACCAACCAATCAACAACAAAAAATCAGTTCCAAGACTTTGCCTTTGTGTAGAAGCTGGATAAGGACACTTAGAACTACAGAAAAAATTTTGCTTGAAAGAAGATGGAACAGACCGAAAATCTTCATTCTGGAAAAGATGGTGGAGAATACAATGAAGACTCATAAAATGAGGAAATGATCAAGAACTAGGGCAATACTGAATGTATTTATGTGTCAGGTAGCAGGTTCAAATCCCCCCAACAACATGGACACTTCACACCTTTAGTTAAACTGTGAAACTCTTCCCTACAGGCAACCATAGATGCTTAAATTTACCAGCCTTCAGAAAGGAGTTTACATAGAAACACAGAATTAATTATGTTAGAAAAGACCTCTGAGATTATCAAGTCCAACCTATGTTGGACTACCACAACTATGTTAACTGGACCATGGTCCTAAGTGCCATGTCCATTGTCTCCTTAAGCACCTCCAGGGATGGTGACTCCACCACCTCCCTGAGCTGTCATTTCAATGTCTAATATTTGTCTAACATATTTTCTTTACATCACAAAGCCACAGAAATGTACATCACTGCCTACCACCAGGGATTGGAACTCTTTATTAAGCATTTGGTCATAGCTAAAAATTAGGCCACTGGGCCTTTGATCAAATGTACAGATGTCTTAACTTGGGAAACTACTTTGGTGCTCTTCTAGTTTTACTCTGAGGCTTTTAAATTATAGGAGATTCAATTCCAAATATTACTGGGCAAGAAAGACTTCATTAATTTAATTACTCAGCAGAAAATGTAATCTTTGATATGCTTCTGGATTAGAAATTATTAGGACGAGTTCTGAATTTATACAGATCTCTAATTCTTCTAATGTAAGTTTCCTAACTATTTATGCAGCTGTAATGAATGCTGAAACAAGTGAAAGGAAAGGAATGTGTTTTGGATGCTATTTCCCTCTTTTCATAAAAATAACATATAATTTGCTCTCACTGTGCGTCTCATCTCTTCTGGTACAGCTAGATTTCTGATATACCTCTGGTCCCAAGTTCTTCTGTTCAAGAAGAATATTTGTGAATAAAAATATCAGGAGATTTCAAGTTAAAGGTCACTAATGACAATACTTTGTGATGTTGTGCAAATCCTAACAGATTGCTTGCTGTGAAAGCATGAGATCAATACTTAAATCCATTTAATTTAATCTCAATGAATTAAGATTTCTAAAACAAAGGGAAAGGAAAAATGATAAAGTAAAGATTAGGGCAATTCAGAAGGAAAATTTGCCCATATTGTATTTCCTGGATTAACACAAATGCTGCAGACATGTTGCTTAGTTTCTGCGTAGATTGTCTACACTAAGAGATAGGATTTAGTGCCCACCTACCCCTCCAATCTCACATAGATTCTGTAAAGAAGCTTATTCTCTTATAAACTTCATGCACTTCTCTATTCCATGTAAACCAAGGCTCCTAAGAGATAGCCTGCCTTGAATCTTGTGAGCATTTATGATGCAGGAATGTCTCACTCATATTGTTCCACTAGTGCATTTGTATTTTTAAGGTAAATAGTAAGAGTAACCATTGCTATGAAAAGTGTTTCTAAATATGAATATCAACCCTTCTTCCTCCTGCTCTTTTGTCATTTCTTCCCTTGATTTACAAAAAGACAACTTTATAGAAAATCTCAGGTTGGACATTTTTGATTTATCACTACAGGTATATTTAGGGTGTATGTTACATATTTAGAATGTATCTTAAATGCCGTTTCACAAAAGCGGAAAATATAAACAAAGCATCAACAAAAGACTTACTAAGTGGAATTACCAAAAAACAGTTGCTTACTTTTCTGAGTGAAACCAAGTAGATAACTTTCCTGGTGGGATCTAAAACTTCATAAACTAGGATAATGCTCTGATTGATGAAAAACCCAGTTGATATTTTAAACTAAAATTGATCTTCTCAAGTTTTTGGTGTCAGCCTTGTAATTTCAGTTGATTACATGCTATATTCATTCAATGATTTGATAATTTAACATATTGATTTATTGACTCACACTTAATCATGCCCTGATTGGATCATTGTGTCATTCCATCCTTAATTAGCTTTGTAAAGTTGTCATAAATTAGTTCAGTAAAATCTTGCTTAAGTATATAGTTGCTTATTCCTCTGCTAAAAAATAAAATCTATTAAAAATACAGACATTGTATTCATTCAATGCAGACAGACCTTGATAAATGAGGGCTGAGCAATCACCAAACACATGACGTTCAGCAAGGGCAAGTGCTGGATTCTGCAAGTGGGACAAGGCAACTGTGGATATATGAACCAGCAGTGTGCCCTGGCAGCCAGGAGGGCCAACAGTGTCCTGGGGTGCTTCAGGCAAGGCACTGTCAGTCTGTCAAGACTGGTGGTTGCCCTTCTCTACTTTGGGCTGGTGTGACCTCACCTTGAATATTGTGTTCAGTTTTGGGCACCACAATATAAGAAAGATATTAAGTTATTCGAGAGCATTCAGAAGAGGGCAACAAAGATGGTGAAGGGCCTTGAGGGGAAGGCATAGGAGGAGGGGCTGAGGTCAGTTGGTGTGTTCAGCCTGGAGAAGAGGAGATTGAGGGGAGACCTCATCAATGTGTACAACTTCTTTGCGAGGGGAAGTGAAGGGTCAAGCACTGACCTCTTTTTTTGGCCAGCCAGCAACAGGACCCAAGGGTATGGCCTGAAGTTGTGCTGAGGGAGGTTTAGGTTAGATATTAGAAAATGATTCTTCACCCAGAAAATGGTTGGCCACTAGAACATGCTCCCCAGGGAATTGATCACAGCACTGAGCCTGGCAGAGTTCAAGAGGCATTTGGGCAATGTTCTTAGGCACATGGTGTGATTATCAAAATTGTCCTGTGCAGGGCCAAGAGTTCAACTCAATGATCCTCGTGGGGCCCTTCCAACTCTGAATATTCTGTGATTCTGTGAATCACATTATGCATTGTGTCATGAACTCTGAGGATGAAGTTAATTTTAATTAACAAATTAGCAAACCCATTTTCCTGTGCTTGTGAATCTGTACCTAAGAACCTCTTAGTTTTATTATCTTTGTGGCTTCTTGTATCATGGATTATGTTGCAAGTAGGCTAATAAATTCCAGAAAATCTTGGAAATTGCAACAATATCAGTACTATTCTGACTGAAATAATTTCAAACTCTTCTGGTTTGCTATAAACAAAAGTGACACTTCTCAAATAAAAAAAGAAACCAACCAACCAACCAACAACAACAAGAAAAACACCCCAAAAACTACCTAAAAAAGGGAATATAATCTACTTCACTTTCTGTGTAGGTGGAGGTAACAAGGTCATCAACTTAACTATTATTTATTCCTTCCTTAAAATTATAGAAATCTGTATAATACAATAATGAGATCCAAGAGCTCAGGTCTTCAATGATTTCACAGTGCTTTTTAAACTTTCTTAATAGCTAGTGATAACACAATGGGCATTTCTGTCCTTGCTCAAGCTTCTCAGAAATTACTTTTGACATGTATTGCTTTGCAATACATTTAATATTAGCTATTTGACCTTTACGGAGAATCATCAGGGTTTAAGTAATTAATTAGTGTTCTCATTGTCTGCAAGGAGCTATTCCTGCTAAAAGCCAAATTTAATTTTTCTCTTAAAAAAATGAATATTTTCACAATTTGTAGATTGACATTTATTCCAAACTTTCAGAATGTTGCTCTCAGGTTTCTCTGCCTATTTCCTAGGAGGTGGCTTCTTTTTGTGTAAGGGTATCACATTTGTTGTTAATTCTCACCTTTTTCATTCCCATCGCCTTTACATATCCTTCATTATTCCTGTGGGAAAATCTATTCAAATGTTGACAATCTCTTGTATTTGAAACATTTTTGGATAAAGTTAATATTTTCAATAATTTTTGAAAAGACCTTTAAAGCGGCTCTCAGTGTTCTCAAGTACAATATCACAATCCTGTTTTGAACTTGGAGAAATTGAAATCATATTACAATTGATGGAATCATTAAAAATAGACCATCTCAATCACAATACAGACATGCATATTGAATAGCCCCAGATATAATTCTAGAAGAAATATTTCAATGAAAAAAATTAATTAAATTGGAATTATAATGAAAAAAGAAGCATAAGTCCTTTTGAAACACAAGCTTAGCTTTTGGTAGTGAAAGGGTGTCACGGATTTCTGACTGCCTCTTGTTTTGCATTGAATCACAATTTTGCAAAATTAAGACTTGAAAGTTATCACTCATAATCTCCTGTGCACTCAAAAAATGTTTTGGATTTTTAAAATTAAGAAGTTCATCACATCGATAATTGCATAGCATTTTATGACCATTATTGTGCCAGCAACTACCCACATAAACACAGAGAGCCCCCAACACTTGCAGCTTGCATTCTAAATAAACCACAAGGGCAAATATTTTTCTTTTCACTTATCCTTTACAAGCAGTATTGACAATTTAGGGAATTAAGTAGACATTTATGGTATTTGAGACTATAATTGCACTATTTAACATTCACCAGAAAGCAGCTGCCATTACTCCTGAGGGAAAGCCAATCATGGGTATGATTACAAAGAAGCTGTGAGAACTGAGTTAATTGAAAAAAACCAGAAGGACTTCCAGGTAAGAGCAAGAAAAAAATGCGAGAAATTAGTTTTCTTGAGACTTCACAAAGAATTAATCTGAAAATCAGTATACACTCTAAATTATACATTACCAGAATGAAATCTACAAGAGAAAATATTATCTTCTTACACTTCCCAAAGAAATGTCAACAAAGGTTATTTAGACTTGATAGCTTAATACTAAAAATTCAGAAAAAGTTCAACTACATTCAAAACCTGGCAAGACATTGCACCAATAGACATATCAAAAGTTCCTCTCCAAACCCACAGCACAATACAGAAACCTCTAAACAAATTTTCGTAGCACCTACGTTGTTGTTCTGGAAGCCTCTTCTATCATGCCTTCAGGCTCATTATTCTGCTTGGAATTACAACAATCTCTGTTCTAGAAAAGTGCTTCAATGAAGCTTATTGAAAATCATCATTTCTATTTGCTGAAAGTCATGACTTTGTCCAGACTACTGAAACTTTACTATCAGCAATCACTCTCCCTTATGTGGGAGTCTGAATGGGATCTGGACTTCATAACCAAATGGATGTATAATCAATCAAATTCTCTGAGTCTGCATTCTTACTCACTTCAACCTCAAGCAGCAGATAAATTTGGTTAAATTAGTATCTCTGTAGAGTCCATATGCATCCATGTGATGTGATTCTAAAAAAATGCACATCTTAATATAGACATCTTGATCATTGAAGCTTAGGTCTTATGAACAATTCAGTTCTCTAAATGTAGACATCTAGAGCCATTTGAGATGACACACAGTATCTGAGACATCTACATGAGACTGACAGATTTAACACTGTCTTAGAAGACTTACATCCTTCTGTTTTGGCATCTGAAGGGCAAGTGCTCTACACTGAAGTATCTTAGTGTCTTAGTGTGCCCAATTTCAAGCATGTTTTTACAGTAACTTATTGCAAAATTTTGTCAGAGTGCCCTTCACCACTTATTTACTGAAAAGAATTATAGAATAAAGTTTTCTGATGTGAAAATAACAAGTAACACAACAAAGAATCTAGTCTTTAGTGTAGCCCCAGTGAAATCCCTCTCATTATCCTCTAAGGTTATATAAACATTTGGATTTAGTATTAACATACATAACTGTAATGTGATCTTCTCCTATGGGAAACACAGAACTAAATTCAGAAGTTATGCACAGATTAAATTATATTTTTATCCTCCCTAGACATAAAATAATAATAAAAAGTAATTTAACTTCCTTCTAGTCTTTGTTCATATCCCAAAAGTGTTAATTTGAAGCATCAAGTGTCACAGAAGGTGTACAGCTAATACTTTTGATGCCTAAGTCTACAATTTAGTCAAATTCAAATCTTTCCTATATCCACTGATGTGCACATTTCAAACATATATTCAACTGGGGATTTTTAGTCTAGATATCTCTTCTAAAGGACTTGATTCATACAATGAAGTAATGAACTGTAGCTAAGAACCTTTACTTGGAAAGGTCAGAGCACCAGAGAATCATGTCAAAGTTAACACTGAGTATTCAACTCCATCCTCCGAGGATACTTGTTGGAAAATACTATACACTAAATGTTAGTGGACTGCTAAAGAATGAAGGTCTGGAGGAAGAGGATCTTATCAAGATCAGTTTTTAAAGTTTTTCTGTTTTGAGTAATTTACTCAGCTGGTAACTGAGGAAGTGAGTGAGAGATGGACTCTCTTATTACTGGGCTATATTTGATTTCTAGACCAATGAACAACTAATGCTTACATTTGTATGAACAGCTTTAACAAAGCAGACTAAGAGCAACTCAGAATAATTTATCAGATACTTTCCTGAGAACTGACACACAAAACCTCCAGCAGAGAGAGATTTTGAATCCTTGCTTCTCACATCCCATGCAAGTGCAGGGTGTACCAGCAAGACAAGGCTTGTAAGTGGATCCAATAAGCACCAAATGTTAGACAAGATACACCAAATGTTAGAGAAGATATAAGAAGCAACCTGAGGTTTGGTGGTGAAGTCTGAGCAACCAAAGTTACAGTGTTGACGTCTCTGCAGGTGATGCTTCCCTTATATAAGCATAGGAATCAGCATCAGTCCTTTCAAAAGAATTTCATTCTACCACATTGCTCTGAATTGAAAGCTGACCTGAGTTACTTTGTTTTCAAGTAACTGTCCATCCTTGAGGGACAGGTGGGACCCAGAAAGCTCTGCTCAGTCTGAACCCTGTCTAGTTCATTTGGCTCTATGTCCAATATACTGACTTTTGTGCATCCCTTTCTTAGAACACTAATTAGGTCAGGTGAGAAACTAAGGGTCATGAATTGTGAATTAGCAACAAAAATGTTGAGTTTTTGGTGAGATCTTGCTAAATGAATCCCTGATAAATCTTGCAAAGAGAGAAAAAGTGGGAATCTCCTTTTAAGATGTTCTAATGCATTTCACAAATAGATGCTTTTGTTAATTTAAAATGTTATTTTGTGACACTAGAGGATGCATTATATTTGAAAAAACAAGATATTTATTTCCAATTGTTTTGGTGCAGCTCTATCTTGCTAGATTAGCATACAATAGAAATAGGAAGTGATCTCAGTTCAAAGTTTAGATCATGAAAAATGGAATAGCATTCACTTTGCTTTCAATAAGACCCTAAATATGACACTAAAGAAAGCCTGGATCTATGTCATTCATTACACTGTATATGCTGCCAAAGAATACAAGCACATAACAAATCAGAATAGAGTGATGTGCTAAAGTCTTCCCAACTTTAAGTCTAATCTTCACATGAAAAGAAAGTAAATATCCATTGCTTTTCTGGTTGGGGCAAAATTGTAAAAATAGGCTAAGCAAACCCACATGATGACATAAAATCAAGCGGAATTAACATATAATTCCAAACATAAAATTCATATTCTACACAAAGAGATGATATTTTAAACATGCTTTACGAGGGATTTGTGATTTTTGACAAGCTATGGAAAATAATATTAAATCAATTGTATAGTCCAGATCTGCCCAATCAGTTGCATTACCTAACAGAGGAATTAGAGGCACAATCTAGTGTTGTGCATATTATTCATCAATTCTGAAGGAAGTTTTCATTCATGGAATTATCAACAATCATGTCTTTGTCTTCTAAGGTATCTAATATTCTTTTGCTGGATGTTGGAAAATGCCAATTGTTGTATTCACATAGTTTTGCCATTTGTAAATTTTCTTATTCTATCAGGCGCACATCTGACACCTTTAAATAATTTCCCTCAAAATTCCTGAAAAAATATAACTTCTTGTTTCACTTTCAGGTTTTGCAGTGTAACATTGTCAAGAGCACTAATAGTGACATGATGTTAAAAATAATGCATATAAACTAGTCTTGGTGTGTTTTCGTCCATGTAAATTCCTGTATGCTGAGCTTGTGAGAAACATCTAGTTGTAGAATGCCTAGGAATAATGACAATTTTTTTCATCATAAGCACAGAGAAATCTAAGAAGCAACTAATCTTTATAGGTGTCTTTTTAGATTATTTACTTTCTATTTAATAACAACTCATTTCACAGAATCAGTAAACTCCTCAAAATTATTAATAGCATACAAAGTGTTGTATTTCATACATTTGTTCCTGTAGTAAGTTCAAATGACATACCTTTAACATGGAAATCTCACTTATGTCTTGGTTCCTTTGGCACAGAGGAAAATAACTATATCAACCAAACAGAAAACTCCTCATGGCTGATTCCAATGTTCCAGAACATATTTGGTTAAGAACATCATTTCTTTTGGATCATGTGGATGCAGAACACACACAGATGCAGACCCACATCACCCCCCATCCCTTTTATTTCTTGAACATACGTTATCACTCCAAGGCTTCTGGCATAGGATGCCCTTCATATAGTTACATGTGTAATTACTCCACTGTTCACATCAAAATTCTGAACTTTTTTCCAACCTACACTTCCAAATAAAACTCATTAGATTTAGCCAGACATCATGCTGATATCAATGGGTATTTCATGGAGATAGCAATGCAGTCAGCAACATTTAGAAAATAAGGCCTGACTGTTTATTGTTTGGCTCTGTTTGTTATTGAGTGTTTTCCTAATTGCAGAGGCTGTAAGTTTCAGAGTAGAATTTTAAAGTGCAGTGCTAGTTTTATTTGGTGTCTTAATAATTTCACATTGATATTGTTTATTGCTTTTATTGCATTCCTTTATGCACAGAATTAGCTTGTTGTTGCACAGAGCATTGCATTGAAAAGTGGATTTAATTATTGTTTAAATGTACTCTTCTGTTTCCCAGTTGTACTCAAGAATTTACTGTTCCTTGGGAGAAATAACCCTTATTATGCAGTCAATTTGGAAGACAATTTTTGCAGTCGATTTTGCAAGACAAATGAATGAATATGAAAGGGTCAAAGAGGGCTTTTAAGAGCTTTCAGAACATGCAAAAAGAATGATGACAATTACTTTTTAAAAAAAATAATCTACAGGTATTTCTATTGTGCTCAGCAGTGTGGCATGCACTCCAAAAGTACTGATTAATCTAATTTCATGACAACCATACAAATGAACCAAATGTTAGACTTTCCATTCAAAAAATGGGCATTTGAGTCCAAGATGAAGTCACTGAAGTCAGGAGGCTGCTAGCTTTAGTTGATCAGTTTGAAATGTTCTCTTAAAATTCAGAATAGCAGAATAGGCAGCATCCCACTCTAAGTCTTTGGTAGCTGTGAGTGGTCCACAGCTGATGATGTAGGCAAATGCCAAATCAACTACTTTCATTCACAGGTGGTTGTCAGATCCAGGGTGACTGTTGGTTTTTTTATTTTGGCCAGTGTGATTCTGCCACAGCTCCCAGGGGAAGAACTACAATGAATCAGAAGACAGACTTACCCTACAAATGCTACATTTGATTTTGTCATTTTAGCAGCTCATGTTGTGCCTGCAGCCTATAGAGAACAAACACAAGAGATGAATGCTGGGTTTGAGCATGTCTTTTCTCTGCTATAGAGGACAGCCTTCTCTATGCATTTTTGTCCCTTCAAATGAAGTAATAGACTTTTTATTATAGAACAGCAATGGCCCTAGTTCAGCAAAGATTAGCATTTGCCTAGGTTTAAATTGAATGATCTAATTGAAATCAAGGGGAATATTCATTTGTTTTATGTGTTCAATCAACTAGCTGAAGTGAAGCCTAAATTAATGAATGTGACCTGTGATTCACCAGGCATTTGGATGCTGAATATGTAATGCCAAGCACAGATTTGCAGGGCAAGCCATAAAGGTTTTTGCTTTCATGTTAGTCCCATCTCCCCTGCTGTGGTGCTGGCAGCACTCAGTTCACTCAGCACATCCCTGCAGTTTCTGGCTCTGCAGAGAATCTCTGGTGCTGTATTTGGAGTCAAAATTGTGCCAGCACTATGGCAAAAGAAAGGGACAGAGCAGCCTGAAAGCCAGAAGGGCAGTGGGTACTGTGCCTCTGCCAGCTGCAGTCTAACTCCCCCTGGAGCAAGAACCCACTGTGGCTGGGGCTGTGGGGTACAGCCTGGGCTCTGGTGTGGGATGACACAGCAGGGGATAGCACCTGCAGTGGGGATCTAGTCCCCATTTATGTCATGGCTGCATCTGTTCTTCATATTACAAAATTTTCTTCACAAAATTAAATTGAATATCAGAGAACTAATTTTCACACTAGAATAGAGTGATTAGGAGCTTGTGTACTGTTTCCTACATCACAGCACAAATCAGCTTGACCCAGAATACTCATAAGCATCAAATAGCAACTATAAAATGAATTAAAGCATTCTAGTGACATTCAGGACTTCTGACTCTGCATTAATTTGGATTTGACCTGTAGCTCTACTGTTTGTTACTCATCCAAGATGTCCCTTAGAGCTCAGAGAAATGTAGTGATCTAAAGAGGCAGGTGGGCATCTAGTGGAAGCTATACATGAACAACTGAAATCCCTATTCTTACACACCTTGAAATAATCTGGCTCTGCCATGTTTCTTAATCCAATAGCAGGAGGACATGAAAGTCAGGATGCTTAAACCAATTTTGCTGGTAGAAGAAGTCTAATTTTAAGGCTTATGAAACTGATGCCCTCCCTGGCAGGTTTTGGTAAATTAACTGAGCATGAAAAGCCATATAGCATTTAAATTCCTATCAGCAGAACTGGTATATTCTTTCTTTTGAAATCTACTTTTGTTATTGAACATGAAAGGTCATGAACATGAAACTGTTTTAAAGCTCAGATGCCAGAGATACTTTAAAAAACAGATCATTTTGGGGAAGATTTTAGGAAAGATTTTTTATTCCAAAGTTCTAGCTACTTTATCATTACAATGATTTCTAATATCATATTCTATTCCGTAAGTTTTCCATAGCACAATCTTATTCTGTGAAACCTCTGAATTTTTAAGTTCTTGCTGTTTTGGTTTTGACTTTGTTTGTCTGTGGATTTTTGTTGTTTGCGTTTTTTCTTGTTTTCTTTCTTTGTTTTGTTGTTTTTGTTGTTGTCACTTTGTTTGTCTGCTTGTTTTTATCACTGAAGGAATTTGGAGAATAAATTCAAATCCTCAGTGCAATGTTTGCTCAAGGAATTCTACTATTACTTCCCCTCTATTTTCCCCTCACCTGTGTTCCTGAGGTATATAATGTTTTAGTTGAATTCTTGTTGACTTATCACTGTATTAACTGTATTTATTTTTCTAGCTGCCCGTTATAAAGAAAGAATAGCAGCATCCTTTCCTACAGGCACCTATTTAACAAATAACCTGTCTTTGCCTGGCTTATTGAAGCTGGTAGCCTCTGTAAAACCATTTTTTTTTGTTTCTTCAGACTCAATGAGCACTAACAGCACTCTCAGACTTGAACTACTGGTCACATACAGAGGTCAACTAACTCCTGGGATCTCTTTCCTGCTGCAGAGCACAAGGAGATTGAAGACACTGTAAATAACTGTGCTGTACTCTCTAAGAGTTCACAATGGAATA
>NW_008689698.1:52914-71385 GCF_000695815.1 Acanthisitta chloris | reverse complement strand
AAAATCCTTTATGAGCTATAGAATCTAATTAAAATATCTGTTCTGTGAGAAGCTGGGGGAGGGCAAACAATGAAACAACTGGTTAAAAGAGGGCCACAAAAATAAATTTGCTTCATCAAAACATGTTTACCAGATGCATGTAAAGTGATAAAAACAAATTGCCAAGTAACTTTTATCTCTGTTTTCTAAACAGTTTCTTGGATGGCAATAGCTTTGGCTCGGCTGGAAATTCATATAGACTACAAGTATTCAGGGTTGGCTGAGATTTTTTTTAGATCCTCTAATGTATACTTCTGTTATTTTTTAAATATGTCTTATATATATTTAAAATTGTTTTTCTCAAGTTTACGGTGAGAAAGAGAAAAGCTGAAGAAGAAACAGCTTCCTGGATGGGAAAACCAAACCAAATTGGAAAATCTTAGTTGCCATTTAGTCTTTACTACCCTGTTTAACAAAAGAATGCACTTAGTTGGAGGTGATTTTGCAGTCAAAAGACAATTTTATCACTTCAACACTTTAGCTGAACTAACACTACAGTTTACCAATTGCTACACAGACTTTTAAAATGGGCAATAAAAATCATATGTGAATCAGTTGGACTCTACATTCCTTCTCAAGAGAAGAAATGTAGAGTTGAATTATTGGACATACACCTAAGAAAAAGCCCTTTTTATGTTTCCTCTTTAGGAGACTCTTGGGAATAGCAGATTAGGCCATTGGAGCTGAGTGATGTTGATGTACAAAAAAGCCAACATCAGAAACACAGACACTTTGCTCCAAAGACACCCATAATCTAAACAAAGACTTTGCTAAGACAGTCAGACAGCATGCCTATGTGGGAAGTGGGAATCATGAGCCCTTTACCATGCCACCTGACAGATTCTCTAGACTGGTAAACACAGGTGTAATACCTGTTAAGTAGCTTATAGCCACTGTCCCCTCCTGGGGTCTCACACAGCCCCAACGGCAGAGCCACATCCCTGATGCACACTTACAGGCAGGAGAACAGAGCAGGGATACAGCTACACAGATATAAGGAAGAGAGTTTTGACATTGACAATGTCGCTTTGTTCATATTCAGACAGATGTTATTTATCATGGCTGTTCTGGGGCTTTTTTGATGCCCGTTCAACTCTTCAAGTGACCTGTGGCTGCTGAAATCCAAAAGCAGGTAGTGTGCTGCAGCTCGTTCATGCACGTTCGGCCAAATGGGTCAGAAGAGGCAGATGTGTTTCAACAAAATGCTTTAGAAAACACAACAGATAAGCTAAGCAAAGAAGACAGTAGTGACAAAATTTGCCTTTTCTAACCAGGCTGAAGTCCAACTGTTTTTTCTGGCAGCAACAACCCAGACTCAATCAAACCCAGGTGCAGAATCAGCCAGCTTGGAGGAGAAGTGTGTTTACATCTGCCCTTTTCTCACTCTAGGGCTCTGCTCAGAGGGAGGAACATGCTGTTGGGAGATAAATTTCCCTCCTTCTAATTATAGGCCTTGCCATCTTCTGCCCACTTCAAGTGTAAATCGCCTAATCATAAACAATTCCTCTTCAAAGCTCAACACAGATTGGATGTAATTCCCTGACAAAACCAATCTGTTCACAGTATTGCATGCAAAGGGCTGAATAACATTAAAGATCTTCTAGCCTGCTGAAGGAGAGAAGATTGAAGAAAGAAAATTTAAAATACAACTGTAAAACGCACAAGACATTAGACTTGCCACTCAACAACTGGTCAAAGCAGAAGACAGAAAAAGCCTTCCTTTTCCCTTGGTTACAAAACTCACCTTGTCACACACACTTTCCCTTCTAGTAATTAGTAAAGCAAGTAGAAGGCAGATGGAGACTGCTGATAATGTTTTATTTACATCAGAAAGCTTCAATAATTCAGAATGACCAAGTCATTCTCGCTATTAAACTGTACAAGATCACATTACTGACGTATTTGCCTGTGTCTTCCCTCCTCCCTCTTTATTTTCTCATGTGGTATCTGATCATAAATTAGGTTTTTGGTCTGGTTTAGAGAGTTGTCTAGTCAAGTAATGTGCTGCCTATGAACTGTCCTGCAGAACAGGAATTGCATGCTGATGAGACAGATAACAAAAGCATTACTGACAGGAGACAGTCCTTTTCCAAAACATGAGGATAATGGTATGTTACCAGTATATGGTTTGTGCAGTAGTACTTCAATCCTGTGATTGTTTTTTTTTTTTGAAATATCAAAATACAAATATCAAGTGCAACAATAAAAATAATGCAGTATAATTGGTAGTGTTAGCAATAGTTGATATCAAGACCAACATCTAATTTTACATTGATGCATTGCTGCTAAATGAAACTGAGTTCTTCCTGATTTATGCCAGTATAGGGGGGAAACAAAATTAGGCCTTAAATTTCATACCTGTCTTGGACTCCTGGACAGAAGGATGGAAATGATCATCATATTTTATCACTGCCAAATTGCTGAGTCTAAGAGTAATAATACTCCAAAATAATCAAACCATAACTTATAACTCAACTTTGTAAAATGTTCTGTTACTTGATAGTAAAAACACATGAAGAGTTATTTGTTTATACATTTAGTGGACTTATCTATCAAGAAGAATTTGGGAAAATAGTCTCTGCATTTGTTTTTAGGTTGCATAGCATATACTAACTTTATATCTGATTATCACATAAAATTGGGAAAACATATTTGGTGCTAAATAAGTACCACTTCTCTGTATTTATGAGAAATTGGCAGATGATGAAGACAGGAAGAATAACAAAATCCAAAATTTATGAAGGAGAAGAAATAGAAGAAAAATGACAGCTCAGTAAATCAACCTACAGTTACTGAGTGTAGGTGGTTCTGCAGTTTGTATATACTTGGGGAAAATCATTGACTTTGCTAATTTGCACTGGAATGTAAATTAAACCCTCTATACAAAGAACCTGAAATATTTATATCGCAATATAAACACTGTAGTAGTTTGCATGTACACAAAACACAATTGATAACAATAGCAGATATGAACATGCATGGACATGGACACACAGAGTGCACTTCTAAATGTGTGATCTTAAAAAGAAATCTGTCCTAATATTGAAATAAATATCTTATACAGAAAATATTACCTCATGGAAAAATGATTTAACAAAGACAGTGTGACACACCATATTCAATTTTCTTAAAAGGGTAAAATGACCCGTTCCCTCACCTGGCAGTGGGAGACTTTGCTTCTAATATTACAAAAGCTTTATTTTTTGTCATCATTTTAACAGTAGTTACTCATAAACCTGTAGAGAAAAAGGTACTTATTTTTGCAACACCATCTGGTTTGAATTTGATTATTTAGCTGATCTGTTGAAGTGTTTTGCCAGTGATCATTGTTTTAGCTTGTACAGTCAGATGTCATCCAAAGGTCCAGCACAGGCAGATGGGGCTGTAATATAAAACAAGAGCTGCTTCAATAAAACACATCTTCTCCCCGTGTTTCCCAACACCCTTCCCCCTTACATTAGGTGATCCACTTCTGATGTGCTGGATTCGATTACATTGTTTATACACTGTACAAACATTACAAGAGAACCAAAAAAAGTCAGTAATGATGTAAGCTATGTAAGCCAATATTGATGTAAGCCAATATGACTTAACACCATCTAAGGCAGAAGAAAAACAACCATGATTTTTTTCCCCCAGTGCTATGCAGTTCAGAAGGAAAATATATGTCATGCAAATATTTATGGAAGACAGACTATCTGACTAATGGAAAGATGTGAAAATGATGAAGTGCATTTAAAAATAAGCCCGGAATTTCAACATAGAAATCAAATAAATACATGCTCAACAGTAGTTAGGGGCATTTAATTAAATAGATAAGCATCTGCAAATACAAGGTGCAGATGGGGAAGCACACAAGCCTGGATTCATCTTAGTACATTTTGGATTTAACTTAGCTGAAATGTCAAGGATAGGAGCTTAGGCTCAGTTAGGAGATGAAGCAATCCCAGTAATCAAGATAGAAGTTATTACTGTTAGGTATCTTTGACTTCTACACCTAAGGCAGGTGCCCTGCATCTCCCTTAAGAGTCAAGTGAGAGGAAGGGTGTCTTTTACAACCAATTCATCTATCCTATTTGGAATCTACTTTGGGATGAATGGAAATAACTATTTTTTGCCGCAGACGATGCAGAGAATTTAGACAAGAGATCAGTCACGGTGTGCAATTCCATGTGCAACGCAGATGCCAGCTTCAGAACAAAGGAACTCCATCCTATCTCTCCGAATTACAGAGTGGAATTCTGATTTTGGGAATGGGATGAAATGCCGTTCGAAAGTGCTTGTCTCTCTCCATTGACTGCAAAGGAAATTTGAATACCTAAATTACATTACACTGCTATCTTGGCAAATAGAAGTAACTGGACATGGGGACATAGAGATTGAGAACATGGTATATAGGAAAATTTTTGTTTGCATACTATCACAGTACAGGTATTTAAAATAAAAATGAAGTAACTCAGTGCCTTGAAGGGAGAAGGAATCCACTCCAAGCATACTGATTTTGCAGTTAGTATAGAGAATAGCTACATAATATCAGCGCAGTGATTTTAAATTTCTTCCATTTTTAGATGCATTTCATAGACTGTGTTTTCCCAAAATATATGCTTGGATTTGGATCTTGTAGTATAATTCATTCTTGGAGCTGTGACAAGCCACTAAATGCAATAGCAAAAAAAAGATGTGTGGTCGTGCTTAAGTAAAAAAATGCTGCTAGAGAAAGTCTATCCACAGAAACAGTCTAATTATGCATTGGGCATGTCTATACTGCACTGGACCTCAGAGATCCTGGTGCTTGCACACACCACAGTGGCATGTGGAAAGTCTAATTTGCCTCTGCATTTCAGATAACTGCATTTGGTGAGTTAACAGGCCATGTATGTCTCCATGGGGCTTATCCCTCCAGGGTGATTGTTGGCCTGGTGTGCCAAGGCTCAGTTGGCATTAGCTTGGTGGTATCTGCATTTTGCAGGTGTACCAATTTTCTTATCTCTTTTATTGTTACATTAAATAGATATTACCCACAACCATTGTGATTCCTCCATCTGGCATGCATCTCAAAGCTTACTGGCTAGTTTTTATCCAATTTCAAGATACATGTTCTCATTTGAGATCCTGAACATATTCCAAATGCACTCAGGCATTGCTCCAAATAACAGCAGAGATAATATTTGTGTAGGAGAATGCAGGGTCCCAGGCAAATGAACAACATAGAACTGTAAGTTGTGTACGTGCAAAACTTAACTTTTTGTCACCTTTTGGACATAAATACTTACAAAGGCTTACAAATTAATCCAAGGGATTTCATCAGTCTTACAAAAATATATGTATATCAAAAAGGAAAAAGCACTAAGCTGAGAATAACAGAGTAAAAGAAACAGTGAAATATTGACTCCATAGCATCAAAGGATAAAAACAAGAACAAAGAAACAGTTACTGTAAGGAAGGGATAGATATTTAAAAAGCAGATATTGAATCTGATTTTCAGACTGAAAGCCAGGATTTTCCATTATTTCTAAGAGTTACATTGCACAAACAAATGAGAAGCTGAGAAAGAAATGCATCTTTTAGAAGAAACAAACTATTTTACTTGATAGATAGATAACGAGTTGCAGCCGTAACACTACCGTGCATCTTAGAGGGTGCACATTCTTTACCCAGATTCATATCCCTGAAAATACCTGTCAGTGTCCTGATGCCTCAGTGGTAAGGCACTCAGGAGAAGTACTACTCCAAATGAAGCTTTAGCTCTTCTCTGTGAGGGAAATCCTATACAAGGATGTTAATATTAATAAATCATGAAAAATTATCAGCACTTTTGCTTCTATTGCACCCCAGTTTTGAAATGGAATCATGAGGTAGACAAGAGATAAACAAGAGTTAAAATAAAGCATTTTCCAAGGTCTGTATTCAAGTACTGTGGCATTTTTGTAGGATAATAAGTCCATATCATGTTAACTGAAGTCAGATCTCTAAAGAGGACCTGAAAGCATAGGTAATTTTGATTTAATTTCAAGTGTTGTATCATGGTATTATCCCAACAAAATAGATTTTTATATGTATACATAAGCTTTGTCTTGAATTTGATTTTAAAAGAGAGTCTATTACTGCAGTTTATATTTCATATGGTTATGTAATATATTACAGCCTGTGAGAAGTGGTGAGCACACTTCAGCTGAAGGACATGCTGATGATTAATGGACCTTAGAGTCCGTACACCCTAAATTAGGTTTTAGAACTGCAGTGTAATTTTTATCATGCAACAAGGAAATTCATTTACAAAGACTACCCTGCAGCTTTGAAAGTCACTGTAAAGATTAAGTTCTGTTTGACAGAAGGTGGGAAATTTAATTGTGAATATTTTTTTGGGGAAAAAATCAGATTATCAGTCACCTCAAGGAATGCTAGACATATTGTTGAAAATGCTGCTTTTGTTTTTCATGGGTTTCACAAAGTATTTATCAGACATCCATGTATCTATCAAGGTGTCTTGCACCATTGTAATTACTCCAATGATAAAAACACAATGATCTTCTTCTAGATGGCCAGTTTTATATTAGTGAGAAAACAAGCAAGAAAGACCTACTATAAGCAATAGTGCTGGAGGAAGTGGATTGCAACAAAAGTCACACTGGGGGGAAAAGGGGCACCTGCCTCTCCCTGTTGCCTCAGAGTTTTAGCACTGAAGGGGCCAAGGGTGTGGGAAGAGAGATCTAAGGAGGGCATGAGGGGAAAGTTATAGATGTAGGAAGAGGGCAAAGAAAACCTTAGAGTTTTACTTTCAGTAGCTCAAAATAGTTTCTCAGGCAGAATGTATTTTAAGACTAAAATACCTACCTATTATAGGTTTCCATTTCTAAGTTCTCTTTGTCACCATAAATAGCTTAGCAATGCAGACAATGGTGTCTGAAGAGTGTGAATAGGTGTCTGTCTTAGGGTGACTTTAATCAGTCTCTATCCTTCAATGTCTTCATTGATTAGGACTTAGTTCAATTGGCAATATACTATTTGAGATAACCTAGGTTATCCTGTCTTCCACGTTTAACACTAGCCCTTAATATACAGCAAGTGCCTGTTTTCGCATCTGATTTACCATGGGAAAAGCCCCAAAATATCTTTCTCTCATGTCAAATTCAGACATGTACATGAGTGAAGGAAATCTGAACCTCTGTGTTGGACTGAGCTGCCATGGAGACGACACAAACAGAAAAAATATTTACATCCTAAAAGGAATAGGTTATAGGGTGTAGATACTTTTGGGCTGTAGGAATAAGGTGACAAAATAGGAGGTAATCCAGAATCTACTATTTTTTACTTCATTTGAGGAGAAAAATAGTCTGCAGAACTAAGAAATAATTATGAAATTGCAAGAGATTCAAGTACAGCTTCAAATGAAGACCTGAAGTTGTAGTACAACACGTTTCTGTGTAACATAAATGTCGATAAACTTGCTTTGTCTGTATTTGCAATTTTCATTTGCCTGCATCATGCAGATATTTGGAGGTTGGAATTGCACCAGCTCATTGTTTGTAGAAAGCATATTTTAAACTTCCATTAGTATTCAGAAGAAACAAATAGTAGACTCAAACAAGCAATTGTAAACTACTGGTTTTCTTTCTTAAAGCCTTTAATTATAAACTCATCCAATCTCCTATCTTTTATTTGTCACTGAGTCATCAAGTTGAATATGCCAGGAAATGACATCCTGCATCACCCATCAAGCCAATTTTCCTTCAAATATCTGTGTGCTTTCTTCCATGATACAACTGATATACCAGAGCAACTGCTTCTAAGACTGCTGTGTCAGTACATTAATCACCTTCAGATGTCAAGCTATCTTCTCTTCTATAAGGCCTATAAATTGGGTAACTGGTATGTTGTGAATATACATGTGTGAAGCAAATAAATGTATTATTTTAACCTCATATTTCTCTTATTTTCTTAACTCTTTGGCTCATATTGCAAACTCTTGATGGCTGGGGACCTTTTAAATTAACTTCAGGGAGATGAATATTTGCGAAGAATCAAATGTGTCCAACAACGAACTGTTAAATCAGTTTTGAGGTAATGAATAGAGAAACTGTCACCTGTTCAGCTATTGAAATTTATATTAAAGAAACAGAAATGCAAAAGATGCATTCTCCCTTATTATTTAGCAGTGGGTTTTGCAAGGCAAAATTCACATCAAAAGGTCTGGGAGATATGTGGGAGATACTAGATCATAATGTGTGTTAAGGAAACTTCCCAGTCTGACCATTCACAACACTCTCTTGCAGTCACACTCCCAAGGCCAGGGACTTAACTGCTTGGGACCTAACCCCCTTCACAGTGGGCAGGTCCAGTGAGCCAATGGATGCCCCTCCTGGCCAATTCCTCTCAGTTAATATACTCAGCATGATCTTCTATGATATAGAATATCCCTTTGGCCAGTTCAGGTCGCCTGTCCTGGCTATGCTCCTTCTCAGGTTCTTGGGAACATTCTAGATGCCACAACTTGGGAAACTGAAAAGTTCTTGACTTGGAAAAGCACTACTGGGTAACAAGTAAACCACTAGTATGCTGGCAATATTACTCTCATACTAAATTTAAAAGACAGCACTGTATCAGCTTCTCAGAAGAAAATTAACTCTATCCCAGCTGAAACCTGGACAATCCTGTACAGAGGAAAGTGATGAATAAATGACTTTGGAGTGAACAAAGCAAATGGATTTTCTGTGCTGATCCATACTATAGATAGAGGGATGTCTTTGATTCTAGCTATGATTTAATACCTCTCGGAAACTCCTGTCAAGCTCTCTGGAGAAAGTGCAATAAATCAAAGAGTTTTTTAGGTTTTGTTTTGAGATTTTTTAGTTGGTTTGTTATGCCTTTTTTATTTGTTGGGGGAGTTTTTGGTTGTTGGTTTGTTGATTGATTTGGTTTGGTTTAGGATTTTTAGGGGTGTTTCTTTTTTGTGTTTTCTTTTGAGGGGGAGTGTTTGTGTAGCAGTCCTTGTACTTCCTAAATTTATTTATGCAATGTAGGATAGTTAGTGACATTTAGAAACACAGTTCAAATCATAGAAGCCCAGGTTGTCGATTTATGGAGCAGAAAGGACATAAACCCCAAGTCAGAGTTCAAAGTACAGCAGAATTTTTTCTTTAATTTTAACAGTGGAACCAGAATTTCAATTACTTTAGGACTGTCCTGTGGCTTTGAAAGTCACTACAAAGATGAAGTTCTGTTCAACAGAAGGCAGGGAAGGAATTCAATTTAAATTTGGGACAAAAATCAGATTACTAATCACCTTGAAAAAAAAGTATGAGAGTTGAACACATAGAGACAAAACATAGAGTAAAGCTAGTCTACGGTAAAGTTAGGGGTTTTTTTTCATGTGACTGTTTACAGGACATTAAGTTTTTTCAGTATTCTTACCAGGATTTTTACTTTTTGCTCTCAAATTCTTCTTTGTTTGAGATGTCAACTGATGTAACTTTCCAAAAAACACATAGCAAGTACCCACTAAAAGCTGTAATAGCAGCTTTTTGTACAATAATACTGCATATTCTGGTTCCCGAATGCTACAAAGATTATTATACGGGATTCTGTATTCATTATTACTATCTGCAATACTAGGATAGTACAAGTATACCACAAAGAAAAAATTATCCAAACTTGCAGTTTGTTAACAAAATCTAAGGGAAATACGTCACTGTTCTGAATTTAAGCAGTATTTGACTACATCTACATTTTCTGAGGTTAACCCAATGTGTTAAGACAGCACATTTTTGGTAATTAGACTGTATATATTCATATGAACATTTGTCCACCTTGACTATGCATCTCATGTCCCCAGATAATTTTGGAATCCATTAGCTAAGATCAATCACATTCAAAAGAAAGTACATACTTCAAAGAGTGTATAAAAAAAAAGAAGCAAATTAAGCCAAAAGGTTTTTTGTGTTGATAGGATGCTTCACACACTACTTGTACTCAAGAACATTGCTAAACATGCTGGTTCTCACTTGAACAAGAAAAATATATGTGTTAATAGTACGATCTTTGGCAAATCATTTAGAACACTTAATAAAAGTATTATTCATCACAAAATACTATTTATTTCCTCAAAAGATCTTGACCAGTTATTCTCCAAGCCCTTGTGAAAAGAGTTGGATTTGATGGCCCACTGTTAAGAGCTCTTCCTGTAATGGAGATTTTGGATGAAGCTCATAGGAGATGCTGTATTATTCATACTAATAATGATTATTAGCAATCTAGAATTGTCAGCAGTAGTTAAAGGGATGGCAAAATATGTCAAGCTGTCAGTTGAAATCTCTGTTTTGGCTACTTGCTTAGTGTATGAAACAGTCATTTTACTGATTGAGTTCAAATGGCAAAGATTGCAAGGTTAAATAAAACTGGAAAACTGAATTGCATGTCATAATTTCAATTTAAAAATGAGAAGCTCTTAATTTTCTCTCATGTGTTTTTTCTTTGAGTATTTCCATTTTATGAAGACTGGTGTGTTTCTATTTCATGGCAAGTTAACCTTTCTTGTGTTTTCTCTGATTTTTATTCAACATGCCATAATATGCTGCAGGGTGTCTGACACTTCTTCCCATATGTACAGATAAGCTGTATGCAGTAGAACATCAACTTAAGGTAATTGAAATAAGAAAGTCTTATATCTTCTTTTTTTTTTTTTTTGGTTCAAATTAGTCAATGAAGTGTGCAATGTGCAGGGTGTAAATAACGGCAGAATTAGAAGCTCTTAGTCTCTAATTACATTATGTGGAGTTGTATATGAATAAAACATAAGAGTATGTTGACATAATTTGTTGTAGACATTAATTGCTCTCTCAACTGGATGTTCAGCGCTGCAATTTTTGAGGGGTTAATTAATTAAAGCAAGCTAGATCATACTGCTCAGGCACTACTGAATTTAGATTACTCAATGTGCAATTTGATCTTATCCAATGATGCTATTGTAAGTCCTCTGCTGCAACCGGGAAATAATCTTCAGTCAAAGTAATTAATTACTCACAACTTGCCAAGTATAAAGCATTTACAAACTGGAAGTAATAATCAAGGTTGGATACAAACTTTTGCCAGGGGTTACATGGTGTCAGACAGAACTGTAAGACTTCAAAGTGCTTGGTAATTTTTCACATCTAGTTCCTTTCAAGATCTAACATCAACCTGAAATGCTGCAAAGGCTTTCAATGGTCCTATTTAATCTGGTTGGGCTTGGGGTTCTTTTTGGTTTTGTTGTTTGGCCTGGTTTTCTTCTTTGCTTTTTATTTTATGGTAGCAAATTTTGAGTCCTGTCATTTGATTTAACATAAACTATGCCATTTTTTGTAGCTATGGGAATGTCCTGCTGTCCCAGTCCGATAAGACTCGGGAGTGTTCGATTGATTCCCTCAATATGAATTAAACACACATGAGGTCAAAATACTGTTAGGGAGTGAGACTTTATTGTTGGTTATGGAGGGGGGAGAAAGAAGGAAAGTTAGAAACAGAAAAGCTGGGAAGCAAGCAAGATTTGGGATGGTCACCACCATAGGTCCCAGCAGCATCCCAGTGATCCGTAGTCATGTAGAAATAGGGATAGTCACCACCATAGGTCCAGCAGAATTCTGATGATCCATAGCTGTCTTTTCTTCAGTGGTGAGTGTGTGCACCATGCTCTGGACACTGGTCCTGTTTATAGGGCTCTGTCAGGCACTGACTGGTCAGTTTCTCTGGAGTTAACCAATTCCCAGCCTCTGATGTCGGTGGTGGACAATAGTGGACAATGGTGCCTGTGGTCTAGGCAGCTGGAGGGGATGTCAATCATTATCTGGCAGAGGGTGTAGGTGGTGGACAGTGGTGACTTGTTACTTCAGAATGTTAGCTGGAGGATTTGGGTGGTGGACAATGGTGTTTGCCTTGTGGCAAACAGTCCAGGGATCCTTGTTTTCGGTCTCCTTCACCAAGTCATCAAAGCCAGGCAATGTCAAAACAAACATTTCTTAAAGGTCCCTTACACCTGCAAGAACACCTATTTCTTATACTTTCCTTCTGCTATCCAGCTTCTCATTTTCCATCACTGAGACTGCCTCCCTGAACAGCACATCTCAGCATGATTTGGCAATGTTTTGGTAGGACTTCACTTCTAAAAGGTAAGGGGCTGGGATTGCAGCTGGAAAATTGAAACGTGAATGAAACCTCACAGCATTAGATTGAAACATTTTAAATCTGACTTAGCAAAGTTAAATTCCTCAAGCTATATTTAAGCACATACACAAATGCCTTGATTTTTTTCAGAAACATAAGCAGCTATAAATCCTTTCAAAAATTAAGCTACAAAAATCTGGAAAGTATTTTTTTTCTTTAAATAAGCTCCTTAATACATATTTAGAGACCATACAGCCTAAACTGTAAAGGCAATGCTTTTGCTTTTGATTAACATTTCTTCATAGCTGTGCTTTTTTGTGTCATCAATCTATAAAATAACACTCCTTCGAGTATAAGTATTAGTTTCATCCATACAAAAATATTTAAATAAATAAAGGTGTGACTTATTTTTGTGCATTTGCTATGCCTCTGAATTAATAAATAAAAATAAAATTAACCTAAATCAAGACTTTCAAACAGATGGATATTTCAAACAAAATACCCTCAGAGTTTAATAATTTTGTTCAGTAAATTAAATGTTGTACGAAGATTTTGAAGTAAAATTGACTTAATTTACCCATAGGTAAAACTTCTGAAAACATTTTCAAGAATGGATTAAAGTAGCAGTTTTAAGAACTCAAGTCTGAGGGAAACATAAATTTTCAGGACTTGTCTAGAACTTTATGTTGTAGCTCTAAATCCACCACCTATGGAGTAAGAAATATCCTGATTGCAATTAAGATGTTACACACTCTCTTCATTTCTTTCTGTAAGTCTTCCAGGCATGTGCTCTGAGGTAAATTGTGTTGAGTAAATACAGAGCAGCAAAAATGTGTTACTTAATCTTAAATGTTGCATCCAGTTCAATATCACATCTGGAGATTAGTTTGCTTAAGAAACTGGAATAAAAATTGCAGAAAAATTAGCTGAAGAACTGGACATTCCTAGGTGAGAAGGCTTTATCTTTGAAGCAGAGGTACAGATTTTATCAGGTTGTTGGACTGATAATTAGGCTATTGTTGGAAACACTATACAAAATCCATGACTATCCTAAGCAGCTCTAAATAGGCATCACAGGTGGCTATTAAAGGTTTTGTTAGCCATTGCCAATTCTTAAGCCAAGAGGGAGAGAATTGTGGGAGAGAAAATGCTTTCAGTCTTACAAAGTTGTAATGTGTCGCTACTGTGAGTGGCTGAAATGTAGAATTCTGTGGACCTGATATTAACTGAAGATACTGTCATAGTTATTTATTTCTGATTTTGGAAAGCTGGGTCAGGGTCATCTTACCAAAGAACTCTGTGATGAACTAATGGAACTCTTGGTTGAAATTAACAAAAATAATTTTTTTTCTGTGTCTGTCACGAATACAGGATAATTTTCCTTCTTAAAATATAAGACTTTTAAGAAGATTTAACATTTAAGAGAGTAGAAATGGTCCCATGTAAAGCTTAAAAAAAGACGAAACAATATATTTAGGATTTTTTGTTAAATTATTTTTATATCCATGGTCTGGATATGTAAAGAGAAGAAAGGACATCTGCCATTAATAGCCAGTAAAGCAGCTGAAAATTTTCTAATTCTATGTGGAAGTCTCAAAGTCAGATGCATGTTTAGTCTCCTTCAAGTGACATTAATGAGCTTAGACTATTGAAGGCAAATAAAACCCTTTGGAGTTAAAATTTTCCATAACATAAAAAATCCACTCTGCAGCACATATCCTTCACTTTACCTAGCTGAGCAGTACTGAATCAAAATTAATTGTCTTTGAAATGCATAAGCTTTACATCTTGAAGGCTAATCATTATCACTAGAAGAAATATCTGCTATATAATTAATAGATTCAAGATAGAATAAAAGTCTTTCTTTTCCATATTCTCTGATTGCAATTTCATACACTAATATGAATCCATGAAGAGACAGAAATCTTAGCCAAATAATAGGAAATTAGCTTTGACTCAATTACTAACTTGCTATGTCACCTTGATAAAGTTGGAGAAACATATTCTGTTGAATTCTGTTGAAAAAAACAGCATAGAAAAGTTACTTAAAACCCCACATTTTTTCAGTCTTCTAAAACAACAAAAGCACCTTTATGACAAAAGACATCCTTAAGACAACTTTGAAATCCTGTAGAAAGCTGCATCTTATTCTCATGAGCTAGTTTATGTCCATACTTTTCTGTAGCAGTGGACATGCATTTGCCCGAGTTAGTGTTCCAACCACCCAGTTCCTACATAAAAGACAGGCACCAGCACTCAAATAGGGCAATGTCAGCTGGAACTCAAAACTAAGACAAGCCCCTATTTTTGCCCCTCTGTTTTAGTGGAGGAGATTGTCATCTAAATATTATATACAGGCACTGCTTCTGAACTCAGATTTCTGTGAACAATTTGGAAGTCATTAGATATTAGTCTGTGGGTCTTGTGAGGCTCACTGGCAGTGCATATTTTTAGTCTTCAAGACTTGTTTAAAGACACTGATCTTTGCTATTGTCTGTTTCCAAGTTTTATCTGGCCATCACAAGAGAAGCAAAATCAGCAAACAGTTTGCAAAACCATGATCCAAAACCTCCTGGCCCTGGTAGAAATCTGACAGCAGATCAAAAGATCTGCATTGAAGCAGAAGCAATAACAGTGGAGCTCTGCTCCAGCGCATGCTGTGACTGCCAAGACCTTGCTCCAGGAAAAGTCCTGCTACTTGGTCAGCCAGAGCATATGACAACTTGCCCTTATGAATGACAGTGACAGCCTCCTGCCAACATCAAGGATGACAGCTGTCCAGGAAACAAATTTTGAGTAATCCATTACATGTTTGCAGGATGCCTGAAATTTTGATGTTCTCTGATTTATGGCACATGACTCACAAACAGCAGGGCTGTCATCATGCAATTGATGCAGATGAATACTGCAATTCTGTGTGTGTCAGGGGAGGCTGCATGAATAGCAACTCAGGTGTGAGTAGACAACTCACATTGACTAAACAGAACTTCATATTGACTTAAGCTTTTCAAACTGAAGGAGGGAAAGTCTGGGTTAGATGAGAGAAAAAAGTTTTTTACTATAAGGGTAGTGAGACATTGGAACAGGTTCCCCAGGGATGTGGCGCCTCAACCCTGGTGGTGTTCAAGACCAGGATGGATGAGATCTTGAGCAACCTGGTCTAGTGAGGAGGTGTTGGGACTAGATGATCTGTAAGGTCTTTTCCAACCCTTAAATTCTATGATTCTATGAAGTTCATGTGAAAAAAAGTACTAGAAAATAGTACTACTATTATTTCTGCTATTACTTACTAACGGAGAGTTTCGTTAAGTGACCCGTGAAAGCAATGAATGAGCACAACAGGGAATGACTGCAGCTCTGGTGTTTGAGCGTTTGGACTGACACACACGCTCACACACAGAAGAATCCACCACCAAAGACCTTGCTGACAATTTGTGCATCATTGTTAGACGACCTTGGTTACACCTGTATGGTTAGCTCTAACCTGAACATGCTGCTGTCATGAGAGTATATGGAAAAAATTTCAAGCTGACATGCTATGAGACTCCTTGTTATTCATTGCTGAAGTATGATAGTGTTCAACAAAATAATAATATTCTGTATCTCTGTCCTGTGAAGTACTGCAGAAAAAGCCTACTGTGAGTGTAGCACAGAAATAAAGCTTAATGTATACAGCAGCTCAGAAGGAGACAGATTACAGGAAGATAATACTACATAAGTAACTAATGGCTTTTCTATTATGATAATACAGCAACTTCAGCAGAAGCATAATTAGAGATAGATAAGCACAAGGAAGCCTGTAGAGCAAATAAATTGATGCTTTAAACAAATATTTCACTATCTATGCCAGATTTTTATTCAGAAGTCAACAGAAAAAGAAATAAGCAGTTTCCTGAAGTGTAACATTTTAGGGCTCAGTGAACATTCATACCGTTTTACAAAATCTGTAAATAAAGACAGCTTAGTTAAAATAGGAATTTTCCCCACTATGTTCACTTAGTCAATTATTTCTTATAAACCAATTCTTTCATGAACATATTAGCCCTTAATAAGCGAATAGATGAAGATTTAACTCTAAATTTTCTGGATTTTACTGAGTTTTAGTTGGTTTACTTGTTTCAGTATTGTACCTATTGGTCCATGTATTGCTTACATGCTTGCTTTATTGATGCACTCAAAATTCCCTGCTTCAGCTATAGTTTCTTTTTCTCCAAGGTTCAGATATTAAATTGAAAGCAATAATTAAACATAATTTTATCCCTTTTTTGCAGCCAGTGTAGGTGTATGACAGGTCATGATGATATCATTCCCAAAGAGGATGCCCCTATAAGTTCTATAAATAAAATATTCTTTCCCAAAGGATTCAGATTCTACTTTGTTGCTTATACTGGGTAGTCATCATTCAGTGAGTCATCCTAGTTAGTCAATGGATTTATGCTCCCAGAATGGTATTAATCAGCATGACTAACTGGATCATAACATGGCCTAAACTTGGCAGTCTTTACAGCGAAACTCAAAAATAACTATATAGTTCTTATAAATGTCAGATTGTCCTAACCAGTCTCATGTCATGACAACTTGAAATTGTGTTACTCTGGGATTTTATTTTGATTAGCAGCTTAAAGCAGTAGCAATTATTATGGGTATTTATGTGCTATACTATCTGTTATATGAAAAGAGTTTTGACTATATTTTGATAACTTAGATTTTACAATTGCTATTTTCTGAAACAACTATTCAAACTAAAACTGTTAGCAGTCACAGCTTCTTTTTTTCATTCCACAGCAATCCTCAACTTTAGGGGTATAGGATTTCTAGAGATGCTAGAGATTCTAATAGACCCTTCAGAATCCTTCCTTCCTTTCCAGACATGGCTTCAGTTAAAGAAGAATTGTCCATTCAAGTGTATGCACTCGCTTTCAAAATGTAAAAAGACACTTGAAAGGCATATTACAGGAAAGAAACTCTTAAAGGCACAGGAGCAGGTCATTCCTATGTGCCAAAAGATGAGCCAGAGAGGAAGACCGGCCTGGCCGAACAGTGACAGTTCTGGCTGGAACTCAGGGAGAAAATGAGGGTTTATGACCTTTGGAAGAAGGGGCAGGCAACTCAGGAAGAGTACAAAGATATAGTTAGGTCATATAGAGGGAAAATCAGAAAGGTGAAAGCTCAGCTAGAACTCAATCTGGCCACCACCGTGAATCACAATAAATGTAAAGCCTGTCATACTGTCTTCCACCACATTCTCCTAGAGAAGGTAGCAGCCCATGGCTTGGACAGGTGCACTCTTCTCTGGGTTAAAAACTGGTTGAATGACTGGGCCCAGAGAGTTTTGGTGAATAATGCCACATCCAGCTGACAGCCAGTCACTAGTGATGTTCCCCAGGGCTGAGTATTGGGCCAGTCCTCTTTAATGCCTTTATTGATGATTTGGATTAGGGGGTTGAGTGTTCCCTCAGTAAGCTCACAGACAGTTGGGCAGGAGTGTCGATCTGCTGGAGGGTAGAAAGGCTCTGCAGAGGGATCTGGACAGGTTGGATTGATGGACCAAGGCCAGTATCATGAGGTTCAGTAAGGCCCAGTAGCAGGTCTGACCCTTGGGTTAAGGTTTAACTAGTGATTTGAGAATTTCAAATGAAGTTATAAAAAGTTATATGAAAAACATTCATGTCAAATAGCTGCTAGTCAGACCAGCAAGACCCTGCTTGTGTAGAAGCACAATAACCAACCTTAGGGCTTCAGGAGAAACATTTACATACGGCTTGAGAGAAAAACATCAACATATGTCAGGGCTTTGCACTGCCCAGATGGGACATGGCAAGTCAGAAATTAAAGCCACTTTAGTCATCATAACTGTTATCAAATAATAATCCACAGGCTCAGAAACATTGACATTCTATGGCTTTTAGTCTGGCTCCTCAGGAAATCCAGGCTCACACACACCTTGGATCAATACCTCTACTTATACAAGTATTTCTTTCCTCCCTTAACTTTGAGGTATTTTGACCAATATCAGCCAGGAGTACAGATCTCTGAGGAAACTAAATGTTTCATGAAAAGAGCTAGCCAGATAAAGGAAAGAAACACTAAACATCTATGACTAAGAGGTTTCTCAGTTCACCAAACCTGAGAAATTATCACAGTCCTACCAAACGTACAGAACCAATCAGGGGAGCAGCAGCTTGCAACTAATCCTCAAGAGATGAACTCAAGACATGATGAGAGGCAGAAGTACACACGTTATTTGGCACCATGTATTTCACACTGCAGCAACGAGTTACAGATCTTCCAGTTGCA
>NW_008689698.1:35508-52900 GCF_000695815.1 Acanthisitta chloris | reverse complement strand
ATGCAAATTTAGTTTTTTTCCTTTTTCATTTTAATACCAGAAACAAATCACCACATTGGGTCTGAGTTCCAAAGGCACTTCCATAGTGGCACTACAGCTTAAGGCTCTTTCTATAGCACATTTTTGCTGTACTGCTCAGCCATGTAGTGCATCACTCTTCTGCTCTGCTTTACACATGTACAGTAAGTCACTCTTACTCTGCTTTACAAACTCACTGAAGCATTTGGTGAAGAAGAACCACTGGGGATAGGACCTTCACTTCGGAGGAGAGTGACTAATGTAGACGTATGAATATGTCTGTAGCAGCCTTCTCATTCAGGCCTCTTCACCAGGCTCGAGTGATGTCTGAAGGCTAAAAGAGTAGCAGATGATTCAGAGGAGCAACAACCTGCAATTTATCTCTGCAAGAGCAACCAGTGACAGTTCTGGAAGTCAAGCCAAGGCATGGGGAGACCCAGCTGGAGAGCTAGAGTTTTTCCTTCAGAAAATTTTCCCATGATTCTTTTATTTGTCATGTATAAACGAAATCAGAAAAGATAGAAACAACGGCACAGCTATCTTTAGGTGAGATTGCACTTCTAAGTATTAGCGTTTGGGAGACAGGAGAGGCTGTGAGAATATTCTTTTTTTAAACCTTTTGTTTAATTTCACTACTTTGCAGAATCTACTGTTGAAAAAATCAGAACTTATATTTGCTTCACTAGTAAACAAATTTCTTTTCTATTTCATCAGACCATTATTTTTGTTTCAGAAAACAAGTGTAATGGCTTTCTAAAAAGTTGAGACATATGCTATTAGGTAGATGTCCAAATTAATCTCTAAATTTGTTCACCTCTCTTTTCCTTTCAAGCAGAATGCTGAATCATGTTTATACACCTTGATAGCACAAAGTATTAACACAGGCTATTTTTATTAAGAAGTTGTGAAAAACTGTGTGGGATTTATTTGGCAAAATTGCTTAGTCCCAATGTGGATACTCTGATGGAAAAAGTAGTAAGTCTGTGGAAAATTGCAGGAACACTGACAAATGAAACTTGTCACAATGCCCAAGAATTGGCACTTGTTAACAGTGAAAGAACATGATGTCTATCACTGCGTTCAACAACAAGGCTTACAAATGAATAGATTAATCATTGCTCATTTTGAAGCATTATTAAGGGTTTAATGAAATTGTCAGAACAGTGGGATACCCAGACTAGCAGAGCCAATGATATTTCATGCCCTTTATTGAAGGAACTATTATAAATGGTATTTAAAAGATGATCTTGGCTACAGACAATTATTGGCATAGTTGTTTTGGCTTTTCTGATTGAAGATAATCTCACAGGTTCTTGCTTTGGATGACTTAATCTCAGGGCTGTATCTAGGAAGCAGAATGTCTCATGTTTCAGCATGCTGAATTCTGGACATTAAACACATGAAAACCTGCTGGGTCAGGAACAAATGGTAAAAACACTGACTTGGTGATCCAGAGTGAAATAAAGGATTCTGCAGGATGTTACAGCTGCTTGTGTTGCATCAGGCCCTACTGCTCAGGACCTCACCTCACTCTGGGACCAAGGACCAGCATGACCATTTTCTTCCCCAACAGTAAATGTATTAGGTGTTACCTTATGTTGGCTGTATGTTAGCAAGAGACTAAGTTTACAGCTTTAAAGAGGGTTCCAGCAAGGAAGGCAGGAGTATTTAAAATCATGTGCCCTCTTCGCATTTTGGAGCTCTAAACAGAGGTATGAAAAGACACCATGTACCTTGGGATTTGGCCTTAAAAACCCACACCAAAAGAGAGATACGTCTTCTTTAGTAAAACAGAGCAGACCAGAAATAGTTTTAAAATGACAGTGTAGGAGAAAAGATGTCTCTCTCTATATTGCAGACACCTGGGTTTAGTTCCCATCTCCCACACATTAGTAGCTGTTGGTGCTAATCTTCATTGGATGAGGTGCTCTTCCCTCTTCCCATTGAATCTGGTGACAAAGCCTTATAATCAAGACAGAAGGAAAGGGAGGGTAAACATCACTCTCACATATTAGCATGTTCAGTAACATGTATGGGAATGGTGAAGGATGAAAGGATATGGTTCTGCTGCCACCTCCTCCAGTGTTTTAAACGGAGGCTATCTAATGTAAAGATAAGGCCGTTGGTAGAAGACCTGTTGGTCTGAGAATTACCAAGATCTGTTCTAGGAGTTAGTCCTTTTTTTCAATAATACTTCCATTTTCTGAATATGGATGAATATCGAGTGCATATATGGAAGAATATGTTTTCCTTTCTAACTGCCGTTGTTTTTTCCCCTGGAGGGCATTTTTCAACAGCTTCATGGGGAGTTTCTAGACTGTTTCAAGGTAACTTCATCATGGCACAAACTCATCTGTGCTCTTCTTTCACTGTAGTGGGCAATTTTACTCATCTAGAAAGCATCCATCTCTTTGTGCAAAATAATGTTTTTATCTTTTACATTTAATGTCTCCTTCTGTATATCTGGTGGAGGAGTCTGGAAGGATCACCATGGGAAGGGTAATTAATTTTAAAATGCCAAGACTACCTAAATTCAAGTCAGTTGTATCCCGACATTGTCAGGTAAATTTAAATTTATTTTTTTTCCATTAGGATTCTTATTTTGTCTGACAATATGGTATGTGTAAATAGCAACATGCTAAAATTATTAGTAAAATCCAGTTTCATAAAGTATATGTTCAAAGGAGACAAAGAAGAATTCAGATAAGATAAACCATGTTTAGGACAGCAGCTTGGAATGATCTTGCACAAAATGACAAGTCCTGTCAGCAGTTCTTGCAAAAAGTAGATAAATAAATTTAATGGTCTTTATTATAAAGTGTCATTTTTCCATTAACCTCCATCTACTCAGAAAAAAATTACTGAGAAGCAGGGACATGTCACACACTTCTGCACTCTCCCACTCAACTAATAAGGTCTTAGGAGCACCTTAATGAAGTGTTTCTTTAAAACTGAAGTAAAAGAAAAGGAAAAGAGAACAACATCAATATTTCAGTACCTAAACAAGGACCATATGACTTGTCAGGTTATGTTTGAGAAAGATGACTCTTAAATAACCAATGTAAGAGGCATTTAGGAACTAACTGTAGAGGAGTTTTGTGTGGAATTGTATTTATCAACTTGCTACAGTCCTTTATTCCTTCTAAGAATCATTCCTTATACAGGGATGCTTATATCACACCTACTGTGTGGATTTTACATTCAAAGGTGAATTTATGCAGCTGTATGAGTGTCTGTGCAGACACAGAAGTCTATAAAGAAAGCTAAAAGCAAGTAGAATTGTTCAGGATTCAATATTGAAAAAGTGGAGAATCCTGACAAAATAAGTATGAAAATTAGTATTAATGCTAAAAATACTGCAACAAATCTTATTTAGAATTCTTATCTGATCTTTTTTCAGGATTCGGAATGAGTGCTGAAAGTCAATCTATAGATCTCATAAACTACATAAAACTACATGGCAAAAATAGGAATTGTACACATTTTCTGGCTCAATGAGATGCCTTTTGTGGACAGAATATTTGCATTTTGTACACTTACATAGTGTTTGGCCATATGTATACATCTCGCTGCAAAAGACGAGTACTGTAGTGGCTCATGTTTATCAATATACAATTTTATACAAAATTGTGCGAAACGGGTTACTTAGCATTCATAGTCAAATTGCATTAACACTTTCCCACATAGCTCATTATTATTTAGAACATGTTGCAGTCAGACATAACAACTGTAGGGAGGAGACAGAGTCACTGACAGGTACATGAAGAAAAATATTTTTGGCAGACTTTATCAAGTCTGTGTTACAGCTTCACAGCAGCAGATGAGATCACAATGTGCTAATGTCTGTGCCAACCGATGATTTCCCATCTCACTTCCCTCCTCCTAGCACCTGACCTACTTTACATCGCTTTACCCTGATGGGCTGTGTAAAGCACTTGAAAGCCTTCAAACCGTGGAGGTCTCGTAATGCTCCAGATACAAATCCTCAGTTATTACTGTCCATCACTTATACACTAGAAACATCCCAGTGGCCGTTCTCAGGCATAAATTATCAATCTGTGTCAGGCAACAGTTTTAGTCCCAGAAGCTCTGTACTGCTAAGGGACTTCCAGCTGTCCTGTAGTATTAGTTGAGGATAGGAGTTTCAGCAAACACAAAAAAGGAAACTCTTTCCTCCTCTCTGGTTAGTATTCTCTGGGCTACTACCGCCCCCTAATAGAACATAACAGAGATTATTTATGTACAGAGAAAAACTATAGAATTCCTCACATAAACTATCAGTATAAAAGACATCTGAAAAAGATATGTAGTAATAGACCATACTGGTTTTAAACAAGCAATTTTAAAATGTCAAAGAGTTAGTCTGGTCAAAGGAATATGTACATAACCTTTGCCTCTTATTAGTATAGAATAAGTGCCTCAAAATAGAAAATGTAAATTGATAGACAAAAAAATGAGAAAAACTTCAGTAAATTATGTCTGCCTTTTAGGAAGCCAAGTGTGGCAGATGATATAAATGTGCAATTATAAACAGCTATCTTCACAAAAATGTTGTGAAATGGTTAAAATATTACACCCAGGATACATTCAGAAAAGAAAAAAAGCAAATTAAAAACCCATCGAATGAATAGTTATTAGCTGCATTATGTTCCCTCCACTGCTTTACCCACAGGCATTGTACCATTATTGCAGTTATTGTATATCACAAATTACAGACCAGCTCCAATATTTGCTACCATAGAATTACAGCCTCAGGGAGTGCCAAGTTTTCTGCCATCAGCATTCAGGACACTACCTTAGCAAGGATAACAAGAGAAACCAAAACAGGCAATCAACGATGTGGGAAAAACTGCAGAGAATTACAACATAAAATATTCTACTTCCAAGCTATTATAAAATCCAAGCCTATACTTATACATTGTGCAGCTCCAGGTTGCTAAGTGTGCAGAGCCTGTGGCACTGCAGTACACCTGAGGATTCACACACAGGTGCACATGGCAGGAGTGCTTGAGCTCACGTTACTCTCCAAAACTGCATGACCAAGGAGCTGCATGATCAAGCTGGAGCTGATATATCCTGTGGGAAATCTTCACTTCAGATCCCTACCAACCCAGCCACACTCCTTTTTCCCATTGTTGCAGGATGTGAAATGAAGCTTACAGCTTTTGAAGGACTCTATTTTGGGACTAGTGAGGAGTGAAGTCTGTTTACAACAGAAGTGGGACTGAAGAGGGACAGGGACTTAATCTTTTGACTGAGGGCCTTGGAAACCCAGGATAGCAGTTGGCCCTGGGTAAGACTGGCTTTTCAGTGCTGTTCTTAGGAAAAATGCTTCCTGCATTCCTTTGCATGTACTAAATCTTGTGTAAGAGTGGTAAGACTTCATAAGATGTGCAGCTTCAGGCCAGCAGCTGTGTAGAAGATAAAATCCACAATCTTACATGTGAATTTCTGAACACACAAATGGGTCCCAGTAGCAGAGAAGGGAAAAGAAGCTTTGCTTATTAACAGAAAACTGTATTGGCTCGCCAGTAGAAAACCTGGGGAAGGATGGAGAAAAAGGTCTATTTTGCTCAATGTCTTTATGTATGAAAATTTTTTATTTCATCCAGCAGAGGTCATTTGAGAGTGTATCTACAGAGTGGTGGAGCATACTACTGTGATGCAGAATGTGTTTTCCTACGAAACAGAAGTCCAGGACTTCTTTTACAAGCCACATTCACCTTGTACATGAAGTAGGAGAGAGTGAGGAATGAGCCACTATGCAGAGATAGGTAGATACTACTAGAAACTTGTTCCAGAGTTAGGATCAGCCTGTGGTTTTGCCCTTTACCACTGTGTGTGGCAGATGTCATTACAAAAGTACATAGCACATTTCTGTACTTCAAATCAATAATCAATTAAAATAGTTGCAAGAGAGATATTGGGGGTTTGCTTCTCCCCAAATGAAGAGAATAATTTATTTCTAATTTTTGCTGCTTCAATAGCAAGCTACATTATTAAGAAATAGCTATTCTGGATAGTGGAAAGAAAACAAGAAATATTCCCTCTCTGAAAGTAATGGATGCTATTAAACCTAAAACCCCAGAGAAACGTAAAGGTCTAGGATGATCATGTAATACGATCACTATATCTCTCTGAATGACTGAGGACTGATTTTCATGTGCTCAAACAAGCGTTGGCCTTTTTTTTCAATATCTGCCACATTTCTGTGTTTTGCACAACTGCATACCTTAATATACAAGCTTATGACTTTTAATTTATGTCTCCTTACTACCCATGAGTGGAATTCAAGTGCCTCAAGTTAGGTACAGGTGTCTGTGAGTGACAAAGTATTACACAGATTTATCTTGCCAGTCTACTCCCTCCCTTATTCCCAAAGCTCACTTAATGTTTCAATCCATCTGCAGAATCAAGATGCAAGGTTTTATGTACTGCTTATGGTGAGAAATTGGCTTCTGAAGTACAGCATGTTGGATATACAGGAGTACTGATCACTTAGCTCTCAATGAAAACTCTTGGAAAGTTATATGGTGATTTGAATTTCTGACACTAAGGTTCACATTTGGCAAAGAGGGGCTTGACATTCACAAACTGCATCTTTAGGAAATTTCTGATGTACAGCAGTGATTTGCAACATGGGTTCATAAGGGGGTATTCTTTTTCTGGAGTTTTGCCTCTGTTTTCTAAAATGTCACAAAAAAAGACCAGTTTCTGTCTGATGACAATACAAATGCAAGTGAAAAAGTAAAATAGCCACCTCATTTGCTACATGCCCACTTAGTAGGAATCAGTAAGCTCCGATCCTTCTTTAACATGACACATGAATAACATTCATTAACAAAACACTAGAAACACAGGATGCAAGAGTTTGACTTCTGAAGCCAATGGCCATTTTGCCATTAATTCCTAAGCAGCACAATTTTTATTGCTACTCTAGTGAACGTTGAATACTTACCTGAACACTGTGACACAATTTCACACAGTGAAATAATAATTTCACTGTGCGAAATAATTTTCACACAGTGAAATTGTGTCTGCCTGACACAAATATCTTCCTGATGCTTTCAAACAGATTAGCTGCAGTGTGGGGTGTTGGTGAGTAGTCCACCTATATAGCCCACTTCTTCCTATAAGTCTGAATAAATTGCCAGGAGGAAAGACTGAACAGTCTTTGATTTGCAAATTAATATGCTCAGCTCTAGGATATGGTGCCCCTGACTTAGAATACTTGGAATAATGTTCCTGAGCTGAACTTCTTTTCAGATTTCAATCTATGATTAACAACTTCTGTGCTATGCTTCAAGCCCTCCTTTTGGAAGGTAATTTTGGGGAATTCTGGCATCAACTTTTTTACATCAAATTTGATAAAGAATTTCCTCACTGAGAAGGAAAAGCTGAAGTTACAATGCTCCAAAATTACCTTGCATCAAATGGGTAAAGCATTCAAGCACAGTCCTAAGGCAAGGTGTGATGCATGTTCATGTTTACAGAGTATCATAATCTTATGGAAAGTGAAAATCCAGACATATATCAGCTATTTACTCTTACACTAAACTTTTTGTGGAGATGTAGCCCTGGTCTGGGAGTCTCAAGGGAAGCCTGTAACACCACATTTTCAGTGTTTGCATAGGAATGCTTCTAATTTTTGTTCTGAGATTGTAACAGTTAGAGTAGCAGGATACCCTACTTGATCAGAGGCCCAGGCAGCCATCACGACTTTCTAATCTGGAATTGGTACTAAGTGTAAGAACGAAGGAAGTGAGTCCTCTACCCCTGGTTCTTATGCACTGAGTAATGATGGTTGCAATCCAAAACTAACTCCATGTCGTATGCTACTTTTAACAGCTTCATGCTGAAAACCATATTGGTCCAATAGTTTATTTTCTTTTTACTTAAAAGGAAGCAAAATTAACCCCAACCTTAGCCTCTGCTTTTTTTTTTTTTTTTTTTTTTTAATCTAGTAATACAGGACCGCTCTAAATGCAAGATCAATTTCTTACGTATACGCAAAACCAGCATGGCATGTCTGAAACGGCCTGGTATGCAAGTAGAGACTTTCTAACAGTCTGTTGGTCCTGAGTAACAGTTAAGTAATAAACAAACATAGTAGCCAAATTTACTTAAATCAGCTGGTTTATCAACTATCTTTTAGAGAAAAGAAACAAACCAAAACCTTTAATAAGAGCATTAGTTTATTAGAACCAGAAAACATTTGTTGTTACAAATAGTGCATGTAAAACAAAATTAAATACTGCCTTCCATAACATTGCACCACTCAGGTATAATAAAATTGATGAGCCCATATAATAGAATTTATGAAACTAAGGTGAATTCAATTTATTTGAATATGCTCAGTTACGTTTTTGTTTATTCCCATAGCAGATGTTTAATTTACAAACCAGGCAATTACTACAGCTCTTCCAAACAAGTAAGAACAGATTAGTCAAACGTTCACATCAGTTTTTATGTTTATCATTAGTTTTATGATGCATCATGAATATTCAGTGTTAAGAAAAAACTCGCATTATGATACCTGGAAAACCTTAAAATTATGTTTTGCATCTCCAAATGGTGTTTCATCCTGTTTGAAAAAGTTGCTAATGTGTGGTACTATGAGATGGGCTTATATGTTAATAGGGATTGCTCAAATATCTTCCTGATGCTTTCAAACAGATTAGCTTTGCATTCACAATACCTTAGTGAGAATGTGACTGACTTCGTCATATTTTCTTTTCACATAAATAAAAAGTCTTTGGTTTGCCTTTCAGAGAGAATTCTTGAGACTGAAGTGTTTTTTTAACAAAACAAAGCAAACCTACCAAAACTCACCCCAAACAGCCCTTTCTCTCACAAAACAAATAACTACCTAGATATGTGCCTTGAAGTTTCATGTAAAATCAGCATCATCCAGTTAGCTTTTGGCTTGCATTATGTTTCCTGGAATACATCCCATGGTAGAAGGAAATCATTCTATCAGCAGAGATGCCACATTGCATGCTGAAGGCTTATTATAAATGCATACTGGCTGATGGACAGGAAATTATTACTCAGCAGTTTGGGTTGTCTTGGGGTTTGGTGCTTGGTTGTTTGTTTTGTTTTGCTTTGTTTGTTAGGGTTTTTTTGCTAAACTGACAGGAATGACTTAAGATAAAACACATTGTCTGTCTATCGTGGAAGGTGTGTGCATATGTGCATGTATGTATGAGCCATGATGTATGAGCCACATGTCCAAAGGAAAAAAAGTTATCCCTTCTCATTTTCTTTCAACCAACAGCAATCTGCTGAGTTTTGTGTTAGAAGAACAGAAAATAAGCCTCAGTTTCTTCTCCAAATTCCTATAATACATAATTCACTTTAATTTGCCAAAATTTTCACATTTCTGCAAAATGTAGTTTTTGTTAACTGACAAGACAAGAGAAGGTTTTAAGAGATCAATTTATTAAGATGAATTCTTGTGAAATGTTCTCAGTAAGAACATACCTTGCAGTACAAGATGTGTGAAATATAAAAGATTTCAGTGGAAAGCAAGTATCTATTGTTAAAGATGTTTGTTATAGAAAAAATTTGTCTTTACCCGCTTGACAACAACACTCTCTTCACAACAACACTCTCCTGACAAAACTAAAAATAACATCTGCCTTCTGTTCATTAGTTACAGCACAAATTCAATTAGAACCTTCCACTGCAAAATTAGTTTCAGATAAACTTGTGTAGTGCTGTTATATAGCTTTTGGATCTTTGAATGTGTAAACTATAGTTGCTTGTATTTTCTTACCTCCAGCTTTCAAGAAGAATTTCTAATACCCTTGCCACTTCAAAAATATGAATAAAGTGGTGCTTTCTACATCAGAAGCATTTGAACAGACTGCCCAAGGAAGTGATTGAGTGACCATCCCTGAAGACATTTAAAAGGCATTTAGGGACAAGGTTTAGTGGTGGCCTTGGCAGTGCTGGGTTAGTGATTGGACTCAAAGATCATGAAGGTCTTTACCACCCTAAGTGACTCTATGAGTTTATGATTTACCCAATGCATCTTGTGCATAACTGTACACACACAGCATTTGTATACTCTTCCTTGAGCAAATATAGTTGGTCAAAGTGATTTCTTATTTTAACTAAAACCTGAGGATTCCCAGGACAACAAACTCCTGCCAAATCATACTTAAACTCCCCTCCTTCCCCTTCTGAAAGTTTCAACAAACATTGATTCTCAATTTCACAGAGAATTTCATATCAAGGAAGGTAACTTATTAATAATATATCATGATGAGCTGCAGATCTGGAATATTAGACTACATTATGCAAATAGCCATAACATCAAAATAGAGGAGCTGATGAACTAGTGCAAATAATTTGGATTTCCTCTGAAACAAAGCAAACCACTCTAATGAGAAACAGTTTGTTGGCAATTTCACTTTCAGTAAGTAGGAGAGTACATTTACATCCCAGAGCATGCTTTCTGAGAGTAAGTACATATTATACTGCATGGGAAAAAAAAAGTATGTGTGCATACCAGCAGATGGGAACATGTGCAGATTTGCACAAGAACACAGACAAAAAACCCCAGAACAAATAATGCCAAGTCACTGTGTGAGGCTGAACTGGGAAGGATAAGCATTGATCAGCAGATTTGTTCCACAACTCACTGCTAATTACTGTAATACTACAGCCACTCCCCTAGTTTCAGCCTGTTTCCATGGTATCTGAGCCTCTGAACACTATAAAAATCATCAATTACTTAGAGTATCTTAATGAAGAAAATGCAAAGGTTGCAAAGGTAAGCACTCCAGTCAAGAAATTAACAGCCAAGGTTGCTTGCACAATTTTAACTCTTGCCCTTTATGAATATATATCATAGACTTTACCTGCAGAATGCTTATTGAAGTATTTCACACATTTGTCGAAGTTGTATATTTTAATATTCTGACAATGTGCTATTGATCTATCTATTGATCTATCTATTGTGCTATCTATCTATTGGTTTTGTTTTGTCATTTAAGCAACCTAACTCTGGCAGGAGTGCATTATTTTAGTATTTCAGCAGTTGTTTCTGGAATAAATACCATTAGCTATGTAATTGTTAGCACTTTTCCTTCAATGTAGCTACTTTGGATTTTTTTCTCTCTGGGATTTGCCCTCAGTTTTTGTCCTCTTAAGACTTGATGTGTATCCATTAAAGCACTGGAATGGGTTATATTCAGAATTTTTTTAAAAATTATTTATTCAATAACCCTTTCTTTAAGATGCAAACAACATATTTGGGGATGCAATTCCACAATTGTAATGGTCAGAGGTAGCACCACTTCTTTTTTCCTACATAATGTTCATCTGCTTACACACCCAAGGAATGCCAGGGAGTGAAGAGGTTGCCTATAGAGAGTGAGGTATCAGCAGCAGAAAGAATAAAACCACAGAACCACAATCTGATCAGTATAGAAGTTTTGTCTCCTCTCTCCAAAGGAAGAATTCTGATTTAATTTCATATATAGCAAGTTTTATCCCAGATGACTCAAATTGGTGAAAGATTTTTTAATTGAATAGGTCAGCTGTATGGTTAACTCTTTGGGGACAGACTGAAGTCTGTAAAATGCATAGAAAAAATATAATTTTCATTAAAAGAGCTTAATGAGCTGTGCAACCTCAAATCTTAAAATCACTTCGATTTGCACACTAGTTCCAGCTAGTCTCCTTCACAACCTGGGAGTTCATATTGCAGCATATTCTCTTCTGCCATGCTCTGCAGGGCTCATCACAGGCAGGATGGACATACAAAGCCAGTTTCTAGATAGTGACAATCCATGTAGTGCCTTAAAGTATGCAGAGCTCTAACAAATGCCATCAGCTCTTCCATAATCCCCATTTTTTTCCTCTGGAGATTAGAAAAATGATCTCATTGCTGTAGTGCTCACTGTTTGCAATGTTATTACAGCTATGGCTAGTTTTACACTGGTTAATGCGTTAGCTTTCCTTACTTGGAGATCTAAATACAGACCACGGTACATAAAACCAGAACCATTTCATGACTGACCAATGTGAGCGAGGGAATTTCATTCTAGTGTTGCTCAAGAGATGCTGGAGCTGAGACAGCTCTTTGAAAATGACCACTGGAAAATTTATTAAACTGTGACACAGGCTTTCCCTTCCCCACCAACGGCTCTTTGGAGAAGCTGGGTTTCATCTCTCCCATTAAAATATGTGAACAATCATAAGGCTACAGAGAAAAAGCAAACAGCCCCTTTTATGGCTCTGACAAGCTGACCCTGAGCAGCTGCCAGGTATCCAGCGTGGCTGCCACCCCGTCCACCTGCTCTCTGCTCTGTACCAGGCTCCTGCTGGCTGGTTCACAAAGAAGTGTCCAGGTGTTTGCTGCCTGCCAGCCTGGCCACATGTTGGCTGCCAGTTACCAGGCTCCTGCTACCCTGTTCACCTGCTGGCATTGCACTGCTCTCCTCATGTCCTGAATCCCCTGCTGAGTGGCAGGTGGTATGTTTTCACCCTCTTCACCTTTTTATACATTTAATTTCTAAATGCATGACTGCATTTTCATATATATATGTAAAATGCATACACAGAAATACAGTTACATCTTCTCTGTCCCTCTGCCTGGTTTTTTTTTTCCCTGCCCATGAATCTGCTTGAATAAGCTGGTGTGGAGCAGCAGGTTCCATTTAAGATCCCAGCTGCACACTGACATTATCACTGGTGTCAGTTTGTAAGCACATCTACAGTAATTGTTGCTGAGACAGCAGGATTTTCTGTGAGATTCAGCAAGCACCGTGATTTCTCTCCACACGAGAGCTACAAAAGCAATGCTTAGAGTACTTGCAGTTTTTTGATTCCCTGTAGAATCAAAAATGTACCTCTGGGATTTTTACAACCTGCGTACCTCAGAGCGGAGATTTCTACTATGAACACAGTCATTTAGAAAGGAAATTAAAGCAAACTAGAACAGATTTCACTAACAAACAGCCATTGACTTTTTATTTATTGATGACAAAATGAAAAGCAAAATAAAACACACACAAACACAGCTCACTGTGTTACACTTACCAATACAGTTTTTCAAGTCTAATGGCCTTTACCCTACTGTGAAGAAGTGAAATCCTACTGTGAAAATAGGAGAAGACTTATACTTCTACAGCTATGGACACAGTTGCTTGTGAAATAAGAAAGTGAAAAGGAGCAAGTAAGTGTTAATGTGAGGTATGCAGCTTGAACACAAGTATCAACTTTAGATTGACTGTCCTTCCTTTGCAGGAAATCTAAATTTCATCTTTGATGGAGCAATAAAATGTTGCAGAATCTTTTGAGGATGGAATGAACAGGCCATGTGGTTAATACTAAAAATACTGTAATGCTCATATTGATAGTGATACTAAAGCACCCAAAGACAGAATTGTTTCAGGTGATCCAAGCATAACTACCCCACATATTCAGTGGAAATATATGGGGATCTTTGCAGAGTGACATTCTACTGAACATGACAGAGTGAGCCCTGGGATTCAAATTCAAAAGCTAGATATGGAAGGGTGTTTAACATTAGGCTGCAGAATGTATGACATTGCAGTCTGCTTGAAAATATGATTGATTCCAGATACAAAGCTTAAGCTGCACATTGGGAGATTAGTATTTTGGCTAGCTGGTCATTACTATAACTTTTGATAAGAACAAGCTTAATTAACCTATGAGATTTCTAGTGTATCTACAGCCACAGAAATGGTTAGAAAAGCTTTAAAGGGCACAGCAAGCATAATATATATATAAATCATAGACCTGATTTAAAGTATGAAGTATCATTAATTAAACTTGTTGGCTGGGTTAGGGTTTTTTGAGGGGAGAGTTATTAGTGGGTTTGGGATTTTTGTTCTTATGACCCGTTAAATGAAGAGTTTTCATATGTATTAAATTTATTGGTCATCAAATTGAATTGCACACATACTGCAAGTTCCTGCAAAGCCTGGAGAAAAATATATCTGCTCTGCCTTGTGGAATTTTGTTGTATAGACAGAGGCAAGGATCACAGCTTTGATTTTGCAGATAGGTTATAAGACTAAAATTTATAATGAACCAGTATCAAGTACTTTTTCACAAAGACATATCACTGTGTGCAAATAGTCCTTGGAAGACTGTGGTCATCCATGTTGGATCAGAAACAGAAGAGTGAAGAGCAAGTTTGTAAGGAGCATCATAACCATGTGCTGAGTCACACAGCCGAAGTTTGTCTGTGGCTTGGCTGACCTCCATATCTGCAAGTGCAATGACTTCATGGCTGTGGACTTAAGATGCTCAGTTGTGGATGTAGATAGAACCATTTAAGCCCCTGTTAGCTTAAAAATGGGAAGCTCTGTAACCTTTCTGATTCAGTGACTTACTCAGACAGATTTGTTTACAGGTGTTTTACAAGCCAAAAGTCACCTAGAGTGCAGAAGCAGCTGCTTTAATCAGGTAGAGACAGATGACTGCTTTAATGACTAGGGCAACAGAAACTCTGAGAGGCTTGTAGGACCTTTTCTTTTATTATTCATTGTTTCATTCCACATCCAGAGGAGTTTTTTAAAAGTATCAATAAGAGAATGAAGCTAGCTTATACTGTGTGTTTCTTAAACATGATCTTTGAAAATTACTTTCTACAAGACATCTCTGATTCAGCATTTTTGTCAGTTCATTTAACCTTCACAAATAAATATTAGATAGAGTTTTGTAAAATTGTAACATTGCCTCTAACTAAAGCTGGCATTTGTCTCATTTAAAAAACAAAACAAAACAAAACAAATAAAATAAAACAAACAAACAATTAAACCCTCCAAAAAACTCCAGGAGATAAGAATGTTTCCTGTATAATTTATAAATCTTTAAGCACCTATTAAATGCAAACACTGCTGATGTCTATGAGGAAACCTCAAATCCCCAAAAAACTGTGGGTTTTTTTCCAAAGTGCTCACAGCAAATCTGGGGTTTTGTAAATTACATTGCTCCTTTTATAAAGCCCTGTTAGGAAACTAACACTTGTTCTTTCAGACACTTGAGGGAAAAATAAGGAACACAGAATAATCATAGAATCAGAAAATGATTTGGACTGGAAGGGACATTTAAAAGTAATTTCAGCCAGGGTCCTTTCAATACGCAGGAACATCTTCAACTAGAACAGGTTGCTCAGAGCCCTGTCCAACCTGACCTTGAATGTTTCCAAGGATGGAGGATCCACCACCTCTCTGGGCAGCCTGTGCTGGTAAAACCCCAACAGTAAAAAACTTCCTCCTTATATCTAGTCTAAATCTGCCCTCTTTTGGAATAAACCCATTACCCCTTGTCCTGTAAAAATAACCCCTAAACCTCTATTAATAGTATTATCCATAATAAGACCTCTTTTCAGCACTCCTGTGTTCAGAATTCAGCCTTTTGCCATTTGAATCTCAAATTTGCACAAGTAATGGCTACCAGTATATCCTTGTCACCTCTCATTCATATTGACTGATAGTAAGGAAAGATTACTGGCTGTGTGGAATGGATATAATTAATGACTACATCCTAATTTATGACTGCAAAATTAGAAAGGAAAAACCTGAAACAAACCCTATGCAAATGGACTTTAAATGTGCATATGGCATCACATATATACATATGGTAAAGACTAGGTAGTCTGATCTCACTTCTGTTAAAGCCTTCCTATTGCACATATGTTGGTGGCTGAGTACACAACAGAAATGATGCAGTAGATCCTAAAATATTAATGAAAAATAACTGTTACAGTATCTTGCTGCAGTACCTCCCATTGGCTCCACAAATACAGAGCAGTATTAGATCTGAAACAGACATAAACTGATGAAAACTAAAATATCTCTCCAGCTGCCCCACCTCTAACTATGAAAACATCTACTTGTAATATGTCTGTCTATAATTTTATATTTCCCTAAGCTAAGCATGCAATTGTACTTGTTATTAATTGTCAATATAATTTGATATTTTTCTTCTGTACTGTGAAATAATATAAAGTATTTTAAAAGACAAATAGAGTTTCATAGTGTTTCAGAATTCACATCTCTTTCCTTTCTCATATTCCCTGCTTATCTCTGTGAACCTTGCAATAGTCATAATCACCTTACTCCTACCTCCACTAGTTTTCCATCTGTAAAGGCTTTAAATGTTGACTGAATCTGTGTGACTCCTAATCCTCTAGATCACCTGTATACCATTCCTCTCTAGGTGGATTTTTCTTTCTAATATATTGCAGAAAGTTATTTCAGCAGAGTTCCTTATGACAGATTTAGGATTTTTACATGAAAAAGAACTTATTTTTCAGTACAGGATACCTGAGAGACTGAAGTGTCTTTGGAAAAGAGACAAAAGAAGAGATCAGCATTCAATATATCAGCAGCAGCACTGCAGGAGGAAACTTATGTGTGTAAGTTTATACTTAATACTCAGTGGATCTTAATCAAATGTTGTCGATATGTTGTGCTTGGCTTCTGGGCTTGTAATGAAAAGAGCTTTGTGCAGACAGAATTTAGATTAAAATCACTTTCTTTTTTTCCCTGATAATATTAGGAGTTGTCATTTCTGCAGAAGGGAAGCCTAAACTCAAGTTTGTAACAAAAATACAAAAATCTTGTGTTTGATAAACAAAGACTGCGATACTATTGAAATGTAACTTCAGTAAAAGGGAGCTTTTTTCTTTGCCCATCCCACACAATGAAAGATGTACTTTCTCTTGAATGCCCCCTATTCTCTCAGCCTCCCAGCCCTGGAGGCTCTGTTCTCCACTATCTGCAAATATGGAATGATGAGCAGAAGGTCAAAACTTGCATCATTGGGAATATAAAGAAAGCATCTCTTATCTGCAGGTTAACATTCAAACTGTCTGCATTGTTTTCTGGCATTTTAAAATGGGAACCTCATTGTATCCTGAGAATTTCTTTGATGAATTTTTCTGGCACCAAGAACCTTCTATGCTTGAAGGCTTTTTCTTTTCTTCACTCCCAGGGTATAAAGACACTCACAAGGTTACAACAGGCTGTAATGACATGATGTCACCAGCTTTTATTAAAGAACAAATATTGTGCTGGCTGAGGAACAGAGCAGGGCAATTTCTGAGGAAGGAAGTGTTGGTTCCTTTTGGACTCGTCTCTTCATAACTGCTTCATCATATGTCCTGGGCTCCACCATTCCACTTTTGAGATGTCTCTGTGAAGTGCCAGCCTTTGGATGTTTACAGACAGACCTGAACTGGTCACACACAACATTCAGCCTCCACCCAGAAAATGAATAGCCATGGAGTAATGCTGCAAGTGTGGCAGTGCACCCTTTTATTGTGTGATGAGACAAACTGACAGTTTGCTGCAGGGTACCAAACACTGCCTCATGATGACTTTCA
>NW_008689698.1:32696-35479 GCF_000695815.1 Acanthisitta chloris | reverse complement strand
GGGGGGGGGGGGAAATGCTTTTTCCTTAAAATTACTTTCAAAAATTGTAACCTAGGAGAAGGGAGCAAACCAAATTTTATGTTGGAATTTTGAGGGTTTGATTGTCTTACTTACCTGTATGGCTACAAGGATCAAGCTGTAACACTTTACCTGACCTCTTAATAGGTATTCTTACTAAACCCTTTACTGCTGTTACTGTTCACCTGTAAAATGTACTTACTTTTCTGTTTGCTACTGGAATGTGAAGAACATCATTCAGTCTACAGTTAAAAACCCTCCTGGAGCTTAAATGCATCCAGGGTTGTCTATATTCCTTTGCTTTTGCACCACAGTTATGTGTTTGTTTAAATATCGCTCCCCCAGTATTTACACTTAGTTTAAAAACAGCAGTTATATCTCACTTAGGCCCTTTTCTAGTCTAGATAAACCAATACATTTTAATCTCCTCACAAGACAGAATCTTTCTCTCCACAGGACTTTGTGTTTCCCTGGTAGTTTTCCCATCATAGTTAATTTCTCTTGTTTCAAAATGCTTTCTGGTCATGTCAGTTCACAGAATCGTAAAACCATAGAACAACCCAGGCTGGAAGTGACCTCAAAAATTCACCTTGTCCAGTCTTTTGTGTGAAAGGGAGCCAGATGAGCTCATCTAGCACACTGTCCAGTTGTAGCTTGAAAACGTCTAGTGATGGGAACACTACCACGCCCCTGAGTAGATTTTTCAAGTGAATTATTATTCTTACTGTAAAACATTTCTTTCTTCCTCTTATCTAGATGAAACCTTTCCTAGCAGAACTTGTACCCATTGCTCCTTGTCTTCTCTATGTAGCTATTTGTTAAGAGAGAGCCTCTATTTTCTTTATAGTCATCTTTAAGTACTGGAAAACTGTAACGTGGTCCCCCCTGCCATGATCCTTCTCCAGGGAGAAAATACCTGTCTCCTTTAGCTGATAAAATTAATTTAGAAAAGCATGATTAGAATGTGTTCAGCTACATATATTTCTGTCTTTATGGCTAGCAAGATCCATCTATTGCTTTACTACTTCTTTACATGCTTTAGAAAAATTTTGGATCACAATTCTCAACTGCAATGAGAGACTATAACAAATGTAATAAAAGGGAAAAGTTTAAAGAAAATCTATGCATCTCAACACTGAAAAGTCCTGAGAAAGACAGAAAATAGACCTTGAACCCAGACTATATAGGCATACAGATATTCAAACAATGTTCCAAGTTTTCCCATAGAGGTCATAGGGAATCAGCTTTGGAGTACAAGAAACATGAGCCTCCCATGCATATGGGGAGAAACAAGAAATGTTCAGATTCAGGTATTTCTTGATACTAAATTACCTTGATCATATTAATTAACACTTTTTTTCCCACCAAAGTTTCTACATCAAATTTTAAACACAAAGACACTATTTGAGCATGCAGAGATGTACCTACTGTTCTGATAGTTATTTTCAACATATGATATCTGTTTATACTTCCAATGAACTTATTTATGTTTCCATTAATATACTGACCAATATTTTCCAGCTTTGATTTGGCTATAAAGACACCATTACAGGATTTGGTAGACATACTCTTCAATATTAAACAGAAATAAAGAAACATTAATGTAACATTGAGCCTGTTACCAAACATACACAAGTCAGGAGATTCAAAATATGGAGCTGTGCAGTGCTAATTCAATTTAAATTGCACATCCTGTAATTTTATGTCCTGCATTATTCAAACTCATATTTAAAGGTGAAAACAAGCATGAAACCACAATTGTTCAGCTAGTCTATGTAGAGAGAGTAATTTTGTTTCACAATCCAGATGAGATCTGAAAAACCAGAGCTCAGATCTGAAAGGTTAAATTCAGACTAGGGAATTGAGTTTAGAATCACTGTAGGTATTAAGAGTTTATGATACTGAGATGTCTGGATCATTCCTAGGAGATTTTTGCCCAAGCTGTCAGGGAGCTTATATTTGTAAAGCTCCTGTGCAAAATTTGAAAACAAAGAAAGTGTGGTATTTTAGATAACCTGAGCTTTCTCAAATATCTTTGAATCTAATACGCAGTGAAATGCAGCCTTTAACATTCTAATATCACTTTTTATGCCTTAGAAGTAATTACCCAAGAATATCATCTTGTCACAGGAATAAGTTGATTTTAGTAAAGCCAAACCTTCTTTGACTATTACCCTGTCAAAAATCAAATCAAAATTATCTCTGCTTAAGAATATCTAATGTCTAAAACTCGCTTACAGAGGCAGGATTTCAATTGCCCATATATAGGCAATTAATAGAAGTTTAGATGCTCTGAGATATTTTCCTTCTGTCTCAGCTGATTCTTTACCACATCATGAGTCTTTCATAGGTCTCAGGTCTTATCTGTCAGCCCTTTGGCATGTCTCTGATACCATGGAACATCTGAAGAGATGTCTTGACACTAGCACAGAATGAAACCTTCTCTGGATGCTAAACTTAGGAAAATTCCTACAGTCAGCCTTAGTTCTTTCACAGATTCAGATCTTAACTTAAATCTTAGGATGAGATTCATATCACTTGTTTTAGAAGTTGTCTGATGTGTATCTTAGACCCTCAATTTCTCAGCCTGAAAAGTAGACAAGATGATTGAAAGAAGCTTGAACTTTTTCATACCATGCTATTTCTCACACAACAGCATGCATATAAAAAGCATTGATTGTTTCCTAAACACTTTTGGGTCTGTGTACTTTATAAAGCTAATATAACCTTAGCCTCTCTTCAGGCTTATTTAAGTCTTAATACTA
>NW_008689698.1:26994-32678 GCF_000695815.1 Acanthisitta chloris | reverse complement strand
CTTTCCCTGTACAAAATCAGTAACAGAACTCTGGAACTGAAAGGATGCTGGAAAAGGCAATGGTAGAGCTAAACTCACTGTCCTTACAAATGTATTCAACATGACTAATTCCAGGGAAATTGTTTCATTGATCTGAACTGTTATTCTGGAATGACATTGGTGTATATGAGACCAGCATGTAACCCAATATTTACTGCTCACAGACATGCTGCAGTAAATAGCATGGTGATGTTACTGCTCTGTAGAAAGATACAAGAGAGTATTAAACTGAACATTAAAAATAGTCCTGTAGCTTCATGATCTGCAGAATATTTAAATAACAACAAAAAAAATTTTACAAATCAGACTGCCTGCCTTTATGGTTGTCATAAACCCTGCTCATTCAAGGAAACATAATTTTCTCCTGTAAGGCAGCAGACTTTCTGCCTCAGGCTGAGCATGAATCAACAACAAATGTTATAGCACATACTACAATTTTATAAACTATCATGTTTTGGAAAATTGAGTTTAAGCTGCAATCTATGATGAAGTTACTATTCCTCCAAGGAAAGACTTGGTAATGGGCAACTTCATGAGCCTTTGGGTGGTTTCAGGGTTCCTGGACATCTGAAGTAATAGAGGTGTCCAAGAAACTTCTGCTAGAGAAATGTACAAAATAGATCTTTTTTTCCCCCACAAAACTAGTTTAATTAGATGGTCTTAGGAAAGCCTGGAATGATACTCACCATTCTAATTCATATAACTTAGGTTTAAATGTATCTCTAGAACAATTTAATGCAATAGATTGCTCAGCTATGCTGGAAATATATCAATGTACTTTACAGAGCTGGTTTTGCATTGATTGTCATAATGATATTTTATTACAGGGGGAATCCTTAGGCACATGTCTGTCATTAGCAGTTTAGTAAAACTAAAGTAAACTTTTTCAGCCTAGCCTAAAGAGTGGGATATAATAACTTAATTAAGACAATAAGCTTTATATGTATATAGGGATCTACTCATTACCCTTTTTTCACTGTCAGACTTGGTATACCTTGCCATTACACTTTGTTATTGTATATTATCTTTTATGAAAATAAAATGCAACTATTACAAATTTATAATGTTTGGCTGAAACACTTTCACAATATTTCACTTTTTGATTGACATAAGTCAGTGTTGAAACATTTTGCAGCTGAAAAACCATTTTACTAAGCCATGTTAATAGTTAATTCTGAAACATTTCACTGTGGCTCTTCAAGTTTTAATAAAACTTCCCTCAAAGGGATTTCATCCTGGACTCTTTTTTCATATGTTCCATGCCTGATGATATAAGTACTGACCTGAGGTAAATCTATGTTTAAAGCTCTTAACTGTTGAATTAGGGGAATCTAACCTCAAAAACACCTTGAAGCATAGTAACAATTTCAACAGAGATGTGGCAACGTTCAAGCTGATACCTTCACTGAAAAAATCCCAAACTCTTGTAATTAAAGAAACTGTGATCTGAAATCTTTCTCCTATGAAGAGATGTAAATTTAGTTTTGAAGTTACCCATTTAGGCACAATTCCTTTTTGAAAAAGGGGAAGAAAGGAAAAACTCAGAACAAGGTCCCAGCAATAGCAAAAAATATTTTCATTTTAATTCCAGTGCGAAATCACATTCTCATACCTTGATGACTGATGTGGAATTCAGTACTTGTCCTCTGGCCATCTGTAATAACAATCACAACAAGTTAATAAAACAAATTAAGAACATCAGAATTGCTTTGGCTGAAAGTCATATTAGTTAGCCTTATCTCTCAAAGGCAAGAGGTTATTTTGTTCAGTGAATTTTACAGAACTGTGTGATTTTTAGATCAATGAACATTTCTTGCTCTCTGAAGCAGCTCCGTAAGATCTTTATTTACCTCTGTAGTGGATCTGTTACTTGCAGCCATTGGCTGATATTGCTGTTATTGTTCAGTGTATTCTGGTGATTTTTTATTACCTGATTTCTGTGAGGTAGAACGTGAAAAGCATGTTAGGCATTTTTAGATAATTGGTCAGCTTCACAGCTCTTTAGAGATTACCTTGGCCCCTCTGATATGTAGTCCCATGCCCCAAGATATATGTAAGCAGATAAATTGATACATCCTGCAGTTGTTACTGTAGTGAGGAAGGCTTTCTAATCTGCTCCAAAATCTCAGAACAAGCCAAGTAATGTCTGTATCATCAGTTGTATTTGGGTATCAGGTGTTAATTTTGAGGCATGCCTAATGAAAACTGATTTCCTGCTTTGAAAAGTATCCATTATCGTTTTTACTGTTTCATTAGCTGTAATAGTGGCTAATAATGGATAACTTCTGATTTTTGCTGACCACCATGCAATGAGTTCCCCATCATTAGAGTACATTACAGTCCAACTCCTGCTTCAAGAAGTGCAGCTGAATGGAAACAAGTGGATCTTCTGAATCCAAGAAAATGAGTAATTAATACCTAAACAGGATTTAAAAACTGCATGAAAGCAAAAAAACACCTTATGTGACTAGTTTAATTAGTTTGTCTAGTTTTCATGACAATAACACTGACCATAAAGGATTAATTTGATATCAGTGCAGATGTCATAGGTACTTCTGTTGGAACACCTCTGTAATTCCATATTAGCTAAATGTACTATTAAAAGAAAGTGTTACTCATAAAACAGGTTGGGTTAGTGAATTTGAGTTTACTTTATATGCTTCTTTTACCATTACAGAGTATTATTATCTCAAAAGAAAAAGGAAAGTTTAAAGCTGTTAAAGAGGCATAAAGTGCATCCATTTGCAAATTTAACACCCCTTAAATTGGTCAGAATTTGCACTTTCATAATCTAAATCTTGAAGAATTAGCTGAAATAGGTTGCATTTAGAAAAATCAAATCAGTGAAAGAAGCACATTGCTGAAATACATGATCAGCACTGGAATTTGTACCACAATTGTGACCTCTAGCCAGCTTCTTTCCGGTATGATAGCATATATTTTTGTCTCCTTTCTCTAAAAGCATTAAGAAATATTATATATTTACTAAAACTAGATGTTTGGAATTGTCAACACCATGCTTAACAGCTGAGTCAAATTCCCATTATGTATGGATTACAGTAACAATTATCTTTTCAAGCAATCAAGGCCAAAACCTGGAGTGATGTAACTCAGCATCTTTCCAGTGCCTTCAGTGGTACTCTACTAATTTACAAATCACTTGTTCAGTGGTTTTAGTGTTTCAAGTGTTACAACTCATGGAAGCTGAACACTAATTTATATTTGCATAGGCTATACCTCATACCCTATTATCATATATAAAGGGAATCAATTCAATCCTAAAAGAATTTGGAACATATCTACTAAAGCCAATGTTGGAATAACTTTAAAAATATGTTTTCTTTTTCATCTCAGGTAGCATGACCTTGTATGAAATAAGTGGTTATTAGAATGTTTGAAACAGACTAAGGTCTGGTTTCTCCTTGTTGCCTGAAGGGTTTATCATACACTGTCCATTTAAGAGTCAATGAACAGTACATATAAATAAGAGGCATTGCATACTGAGCACAGAAGCAAGAGCTGTGAAATCTCAGGGAAACTTACATTGACTCAATACTCTAAATTGCAAACGAACCATGATACTGTAGCCAGGCACAAATCTATTCAGGAATACTTTTACACTCACAATTCTCTGACAGGTAGTTTTAGTTCAGTATCCACTGGTTAGAGCATTGCTTTAAGGAGTTGACTGTGCAGGTAATAGAAAGAGTATTTGAACAATACAGTACTGAGTGTGCAGTATTTCATTCACCTGAATCATCCTTCAAGGACATCTCTTTGCTGAGAGTGTAAGTCTGATTCAATAAGCCTTTCCATGAAGGAAAGATTTTATCAGTCCAACAAAGTTCCATGTAGGCCATCAGCCTGTGAACAGTTGGACTCTGCATCACTTGTTCTTCTCGGATTTGACTCTTCTCTCGAATGAAGGATTTATCAGTCCAACAAAGTTCCATGTAGACCATCAGCCAGTGAACAGCTGGATTCTGCATCACTTGTTCTTCTCACGTTTGACTCTTCTCTCATCCCTCTCCTTTTTATTGCTATTGTTCTCCATTATTAATATTAATATTATTGTTACTGTTGTTATTACTATTTACTTAATTTCAATCTTAAACTGCTCTTATCTCAATTTATCAGTCCAACAAAGTTCCATGTAGACCATCAGCCAGTGAACAGCTGGATTCTGCATCACTTGTTCTTCTCACGTTTGACTCTTCTCTCATCCCTCTCCTTTTTATTGCTATTGTTCTCCATTATTAATATTAATATTATTGTTACTGTTGTTATTACTATTTACTTAATTTCAATCTTAAACTGCTCTTATCTCAATGTACAGGTTTTACCTTTCCCCTACTCCCTTCCCCATCCCACCAGAGGGAGGTGTGGAGGGAAAAGCAAGAAAGGAGAAGGAATCAGCTAAAGGAAGAAACTTAGGATTTGTTTATGTTTCTATTTAATGCACTATTCTCTGCTAATTCACCTTTTGAAGAATGATTATTTTACCACGTGATTTCCACATTTTTTTAAAAATGTCCTAGGCAGCAACATTCAAATATGTATGTCAATCACTATATGTGTATTTAGATGGTACTTACTGTGGTGCTTTCACTCAAATGTTTTCCTGTGAGTTTCCAAAGACCAAAACATGTTATTTCCTTAGATAAATCTGTGTGAATAAAGGCACTGTGCAAAGCATCTATGCAAAAGAACAGTTCCCAGAAAAACAAACTGCTATGTATGTGTCACAGTACCAAACCCAAGGAAATATACCTGCAGAAATATAGGTAGCTCCACAGAAATACTTGTGTAGCTCTCTGCTTGTCCAAATGTCTCCACTGTAGGTTTCCCATCAGAGGTTTAAGTGTTCATTTTAAAATAATTATTTGAAGCACCTTATTTATTGTATCTGCCTTTTATAATCTGTGACTAAGAGTGAGAGGCTTGCTGAGCTGATTTACTGTGATGGAGGGTGGGACTCAGAAAATCAGTTTCAAATCATTCAAATATTAGGTGTGTGAAAAACCTTCACTGAGCTTGCATTGGGATGAGCTGCCTCTGTGAGCTGCCTTTCTCTTCCACTTGGAAACAGATGGAGCCTGAGCCTCTCAGTGAAATGTTGACTTCAGGTCAGATAAATTATGAATTCATATGTAAATATTTCACACATTATTATATACTGAAACTTTCTGACAACAATAACTTTTTAATTCTAGGGTGAATAACTGAGCTAACGAAGCAAACTTCCTATGTACCAAATGCACACTATTGAAAGCAATAACACTCTCCAGGTATCCAATGACAGAGAAAATAAAATATATACTGAGCACTTATTTGAAATTTAAAACAATTTTGCTTACATTTTTCATTTAGCATTAACATTCAGAGAGTTAGCTGTCTGGTCCATGCTGTCACCTCTCCTCTAGCCCTCACTTAATGAGGAGAGATGAGCATCTCCAGGGGGTGATTCATCCCACCTATCCAGGTTCCTGTACTGGTGAGGATGATTCATTACTACAGCTCCTTCTGCTTGCAGCCTCATTATGGCTAAATCACTACAGAAACCCAAAACCAGACACTGTCCTGAAGAACTTGCCCTGCCTACATACTCTCTAGGCTATTCTGCATCCAAAAGATAGACAACCTTC
>NW_008689698.1:24685-26972 GCF_000695815.1 Acanthisitta chloris | reverse complement strand
GGAAAATCAAAAACGCTTTGAAATATGGTATAACTGTGAGTAAGGAGTCTATCCAAGGAACACTGGAATACGTTTCCAGAAAGCTAATAAACAGAATGAGGAACAATTATAGAAGATATTAATTTACAAATTCTTTCCACAGCATTCTTTGGGGGCTTCTGAGTATCTCTGCTAATTTCTCTCAAAGAAAGTAGTTTTAGCAGTGGTCAGTTCCTAACAGATGGAGAAAACAAGTTTAAATGTACATTCATATGAAAAAGTTGCTAGGGCCATTCCACATATTTGTGCAGGAAAGACACAATTTCATTTGGATATAGGGGTTTGCAAGACTACAATGACATGAGTGTATTAAACTTTTTTTTATCCAGACTTGGATTGAAAATAGTACAGCTGCTGAACTTTCAGAAATACCTGTAGGTGTTTGCATCCATGACTTGAAATTTCTCAAGAAAAGATTATTGTAAAGCATTTTGGATAAATCCTATTTTACTAATTGAGTTCTTAAATTCCATAGCCTGTCCTAAAATCTGCACCATGAAGTGGGATACACAGACTGGATTTCAAGGTGATTGAACTGTAGCCCTATGGTTTGTCTTTATTAGACCTGAATCACACTGTTTCTTATTGTATTTCTCTTTGTGTGAACAGGTGTTCAACACTATCTAGGTTAAGAAATTGTAAATATAACTTAGCATGACCATTTTAAATACTACCACAAATTATATTCCTTGCAATATCATATAAAGTTTCTTTAAATGAGGAAAGCTATGAAATCTATTTAGAAATGGCAAGCAAAATATGACGAAATCACAATATCCCCAACAGCTGCACATGGCTGACTGCTTGCTGCAAAACTTCCTTAAAACAACCTGATACATTCACATTCTGTAAGAGATTGCTCAGAGCACCATTGGTCAAAAGCTCTCCAGGGAAGGAAATGTTCCCCTATATTTGATTCCACTTTTTTTCAGCTGCCTTATCAATTTCTTTAGATCTTAAATATTAATCAGATGATGCAGTATTCAGAAGCCTGCCTTCATGTCTTCAGGCATCTCTACTGTATATAAGTATGGTATTCTACAATATATTGATGGATCTTTAAAAATGAGATGGGCCTCCTTTTCTGGCAATGTAACTGTAAGTGTGATTAATATTAATACATTTTAAGAGTGCATATTGAATATGTTATATATTCCCTGAAGCAAAGCTATGTATTCAGTGCTGTTGGAATAGCCATGTGTCTCATAAACTAGTGTTCAGGCTACAGCAAGAGAGGCTATCTGCATATAACTGGTGCTGAGCAACTAATTCATTGAGTAAATAATATACTCAGGTCATTTAGATTCTTTTCTAAAATCACAGATGTCCATGCTTAACTTAAACTTTTATTCAGATTTGCTATTTATCAAATTTTATATGCAGACTTCACTCTTTGTTTGATATTTCAATCATGTTCATTGTTTTTGTTTGGGTATCAACAGCTGTAGGGTACCCTTTCAGCATTCTACTTGGTCCATCTAAACAAAAATAACATAACAGGAAACTTGAGAAGGTAGCTGTATCTGTAAGTATTTTAGAGAGGGATGGTGAAAGTAAATAGACTGGAGAAAATGAAATAGCAAGAGGGAGGAACTGAAAGAAATCATTTATTGCCCTCTCTCTCGTACAGAGCACTTGCACAAATATCCTTCCCAAAAGAAAAAACTCTGAAACTTAATTCACTTTATACACACTTTAATATTTTTTCTTACCATCACAGAAAGAAATATCATGTGTTTACCTCTTTCCACAATGCTTGAAAACAGAGACTGCAATCAGATTTCTGCCTTCTTTAATAGCTTTTCTGTTAGGATGGAAACACAGGGAAGGGAGAAAATCTATTGCTTGAATCTTTCAGGCAGTAGCCTATCTAAAATAAGTATTTTTAAAAGTCCATTGTTGAAATTGTTGCAAGAAAATACAGGAAGCACACAATAAAGGAAAAAAAGGACTTGCTGAATACTTTCAAGAGATTTGAATACTGTCTTGCAGCTCAGGAAATCAAATAGTGAATGTCAATCATGTTCAAATAGAAAACAGTACAGCACAGCATCGTAGAATCATTAAGGTTGGAAAAGACCTCTAAGGTCATGGAGTCCAACCCTTGCATGTATATAGACCCAGAGCATCAGTTTACATAAACAGCAAAACTCCATGGATGTCAATGAAGTTTATTCAATTTATACTGGATGGTAATCTTCCAGAGACAATTTATAAATAGATTTCATTAGCAAAAGCAGAAGCAAAG
>NW_008689698.1:20780-24659 GCF_000695815.1 Acanthisitta chloris | reverse complement strand
TAGGGAAATGCAACGTTGCTGGAGAACACTCAACCCAGATAGACAAATAGGCACTTGTACCTTACTACTGGTTTGTAGTAACCAAAGATGTAGATTAGTGGTTTTACTCCTGCTGCACTTCAATGTCTCTACATGTACTAGAAAAATGATCATTTTTTTATAAACCTTTGCCTTGAAGTTGTTTAATGGTAAGGCAGTGAATCATTGCTAGTTAACAAATTCATTAAAGGCACTTTGAGTAGAAGTAAGCATTTTCAGTATTTTGTTGTACAGTCAACTACTGCTTCATGAATAAGAGTTTATTTATAAAGGTCTGCATTGTGCAATATCAACTTGAACTGAGGCATTAAATATGTAGTTACCCTTTGGCTTATGGAACTGTCTCCTAAGCCCCATATTAAATGCAAGAGTAGAATTCAATTTTGTCAGAAAAGCTACTTCTCAGGAAGAATCTGCTTACTAAAACCACCTTAAAAAATTAGGCTTCCCATTTTCTTGAGCAATTACCAAGTGGTTTTTTTTCAGAAAAGATATCACTATTTCATATTTGGCTTTTTTGTATGACTACAGGAAGAATGACTGTGGTATAAAGGAGTAGCTGTCAAACAAATGGCTTGTATTTCAATTTCAAATACCGTTGCTGCTTCCAAAAAGGGAGGAATCAAATTTTATTTCAAACTACATTACCGACTTTATTAGGGCAGAGATGATCACTCACCTGTGCAAAGCTGCAGGTTTACAACAGATGAAACAGCCCTAGATACAGGATTTTGAAGACTTATAGATGTAGTCCTGTGGCCTGGGAGCCGTTTTCCTTTGAGATTGTGAAGAGTCTTAACAGATGAGAAAATCAGATCAGAGGATTTGACCAACGAAACTCAAAATAAGAGATGTTTCAAATTAAATCTGAAAGCATTCTGCTGATTTCTTTGACTTTTGTGAAGTCAAGAGAGGACAGCTTTACAGTGAAGGGGGAAAAAAAGAAAGATCAAAAAGGCCAGACACACAGCAACAACAAAGCTGAAAATAATACTGCATTTTCAAAGGGTGCAGGAGTTCTGTGTATAAATGAGTTTAGTGGGAATTTCAGCTTCATTCGCTTGCAGAAAACACACAGGAGTTGTGCTTGATTTTAGAAACACTAACCTAGAAGTAGTCTGCAGCTTCCCTTTCCTGTTGCCCAAGTTCATGCTTTTGTTGCAGCCAACTTCCTTGTCAGACAAGGTCAGCAATATCCCTTTCCTACCAGTTCCTTTTCCACTATTCCCTTTTCCTTGTTGTAGAAGGAAAATAGAGCATGGAGAGCAAAGTGGAGTAGTATCTTGTAGTGTCTGAATTGAAACCAGATCAAGAGTAATTACCTACATCTCAGTGAGTACAAGTTAGAGCTATCAAAGAACAGCAAGATATATACCTAAATAGTTCACAAAAAATTTCCTAACAAGTTCATTTTTAATTTGTACTGGATTTTGTTTACATTTTCTGAAGAATCAGATGATTAATTTATCTCTCATATATTGCATAATATGTAATATTTATACAAATCCCTGCCCATATGCATAACAATTGTTAACAATTACACCTTAGTCCTACTTAATTTTTCCACCTTTTAAATGGCTCAAGTATATGGTCAAGGACAAGAAATATGCCAAAATGGAGGACAATTCACCAAGAGAAAATACTTAGAAAATTCTCTGAATTCTTCATGTTGATGCAAGAAATGTAACTTTAAAACAAGAAAGTCAAATTGGCATATTTAGAAGGTAGATTATGTATGAATATGAAAAAACCCTAAGGTGACAGTGTACACAGGATATTGATACTGACTTTTCCTCCACTAAATTAATTAAAATATTACTGATTTCTTAAGAAAGGGATTTTAAACAAAATGATATATTATAGGATACTTGTCTTAAAATCAAGAACCAGAAGACTTTACATGAGGTGTTCATCAGAGCTTTTGAAAGACAAAACCAAAATTTTTAGCAAGGACTGTAATTCTGCAACAGAAATTGTCACTAAAGGAAAAAACACATTAGAAGATAAAATTATATGGAGCAATAATGTATTAGCAGGAGCAAAACAACAGACATGCAGAGACTCTGTTAAAGCCATGTTGCTTAGAATGTGATTTAATTCTCCCCAGTTGGTAATATATAATATAAAATTGAGCAGCATCTGAATTACTGTTCATGTCTATGTTGGCATTATGCATATTATCTAATTCGTCAGTTATTTCTGTGCCTAGGGCTAGAAGAGGTATATGTAGCAAACAATTGAATCTCTGGCTTAAATTCTTTTCACTAGTAATGATTTGACAGTAGGTTGATCAAGAGTTTGCACATAGTTCAAAAACAACTGGAAACACTGAATGCAAACGTTTCTCAGGCTGGAAGTGCTTGAGAATTTATTTTTTAAGTGTCTTTTTGTACACATATATTCTTTGAATACATAAATCTTATAGAATATACTTACATTCCCTGATAAAATTCATCTATTAGGAATGCTTGACAAGAAAAAGAGAAAGAATATACTTACATTCCCTGATAAAATTCGTCTATTACGAATGCTTGACAAGAAAAAGAGAAATAAAGGCACAAAGTGTATGAAAAAAAGTGAGGAACAAAACCATGATTATTACCTAATACCAAATGTTACCACCATCTTTCAAGTATTCTCCAAAATCATGAAATGAAAACTCTTTGAAACTTTGAAATTGTCTTTGGAAGTCTAGCATTTCTTTTTCAACAAGTGCAAATGTTACATGCATCTATGTTTCTTACTGATTCATGTGACTTTTCATGGACAAATACAGCAACCCACATTCCTTCTATCCCCTGCGTAACATATCACTGATTACGAAGCTAGTGATATGGCTGCAGCCCATGGCAAAAATAGATGAAAATATTTTGTTTGCTAGGATTTTATGGCCAGAGAAATAAACAGGAGGTTTCAGAGATGATTTTAATGTCTGTCAGCCTTGAAAATTGCATTTTTGGTTCACACTAGCTCACTATATGTGAAGAACACTCTCCAGAGAGCTGAGAAGTCCATTTTGTGCAATACCTTCGGTACATGGGTTACATCAAATTCTATTAATATGTCTTGTCAGATCTAACTACTACAACTAAATGGGTCATTCAGGATTTTTTGCCAAGTAGAATTTGACAGAGAGGAAACTGCTTGTGGCTAAAGCTAGGTAAGAAAATTTCAGTTATAAGAATGTAGGAAGAAAATGGAAAATTCATGAGCATTCATATTTAGTGGCAACCACAGGACAGAAAAATGTTTAGTTTATATTTTTACATGTCAGTAGGAAAAAAGGAATGAATCTGTAAGAAAAAGAGAACACAAAACTATAGTAGAGAGACGATGTAGAAATATCTGTTCAACAATTATAAATTTGCTATTTTACTAAAGATTTCATATGAAATTCTCATTTTGGTAAAAGGACTCACATTTGATTTTGGTTTTGAAAAGTTGTGTACACACATGCACAAAATCACACACCTTTGTTGTCAAGTCATGCAAACCTATTGATTTGACATGCACAAAATCACACACCTTTGTTGCCAAGTCATGCAAACCTATTGATTTAGAAGCCTTTAATTAAAGTCCTTGATTTGAAACTTGATTTGATGTTCTTTATAGGTTGTGATACTCAATCCTCTATTAATAACAGGTACATAAGTAGTGAGCACAGACAACAATTAAAACTGTTAGTGATTCTGAAAACTAGCACTCAAATCATAAAAGCATGCACTATCTGAAGGCATTAATGTGCCATCATGGTAATCTGTGCAGTGTCTTCTTTGGGTGTGAGGGTTTAGGAGACATGTATGCTGACCATTCTTTTCATCCTTTTATGACTTTACATCA
>NW_008689698.1:15920-20680 GCF_000695815.1 Acanthisitta chloris | reverse complement strand
TTCCATCCTTTTATGACTTTACATCACAGTTTAATTACAATGGCATGTCATGTACTTTACATGAATACATGATTTTAAAGCAAAATCATATAGAGGGAGAATGCATCTCCTGGGATCTGTCTGTGTTCTGCAGCTTAGTCTGATTAACTTCTGGTTGTACAGGAGATCTCCTGGGATCTGTCTGTGTTCTGCAACTTAGTCTGATTAAATTCTGGTTGTATGGGACATACCTGTTTGCATTTAAATACACATTTGAAGGAAAAAGATATATACTTTTTGAAGGTGAAAAGGAGCTTTATGCCCCTTTCCCACTTAATATTTAGCCCTGTTCTGCTAAAGATTATGTGCATGCACAGAACACAGAAACTGGTCTTCTGCATCTTCAATTGTTAAGAAAAAACCAATGAAGTTGGATGGTACCTGTGAAGACAGAGACTCCATGACTGGAAGTCTGACACAGAACCAGCTACTGAGTCCAAGATATGGCCAGGTCTGTGCCATATTCTCCAAACAGATGCGCGTGAGCTTTACGTGAGCTAAGAACTTGTGGCCAAGTTAGAGCTGGAGTCTGTGTGGCTTCAGTAAGTCATCAGCTGTGTCTGAGACTTTCTGAAAGCCTGGTTAGGCACTCCTCTGCTTCAAAAAGTGCTTTAATACACAATGCATTCCCATTTGTAAGCTTCTAGCTCACCAGTGTATGGAGTTCTGAATAGATTAGAACTAGTCAAAATTCAAGTCCTAGGCAACAGCAACTAATTGGTTTTGGTTCATAATGAATCTGTCAATTCCAGATGACATAATTCACATAAATGAAAGTGTTCATATCAAGTTTAGTTCTGCAACTGAGAAAACTAAAAGAAAAATATCATCAAGGATTTTTGTGAGCAACTTGGAGTGAAAGCTGTCCCTGCCCATTGCAGGGATGTTGGAACTAGATGATCTTTAATGTCCCTTCCAAACCAAGCCATTCTGTGATTCTATAACTAAATACTTCAATATATTACTTTCAATCAAAATCCCTGCTTCATAAGTCATTATGGAGTATACTGGAGAAGCAAAGCAACACCATAAATAAACTTGTTCTTAAGATCTTTTCTCTGTCCCTATCTGTCACTGTCCACTTATGAAAGTGAGAATGTGACCCAGACTAATCTAATGCCTGAATCAACAAAGTCATCACTGTTTTATTTGGGCTGTATTTATCTCTTCTGATACCAGAAGAGGAAATTTGTTCAGTTGCTTCTGTAGCACAAATTTGGTTCTGTCACAGTTACATAGAAAGAAGCTTTCCAGATGTAAAACTAAATGTTAATGAAGTTAAAAACTAACTTGGAATACCATTTGACAAAGGAAGACCAAATTGCTGACACAGAGAACAGAGCAAAGCATAAACATTTCCTGAGGAAAACACCCAAAAATATCTTTTGCAGAAGAAAAAGCCAAGAGGAAACAGAAATATCACTATCAAACTGACTGACTGTTGGGGGGTCTTTCCCAGTATCAATAAATGCAGTGAGTAACAATGACTGTGGCCATATTCTGTACCAATTCATTGTTTGACTCCCTCTTTGTTTAACTTGTCTTTGTAGTATCCCTATTTTTGGCTTCTTTTTCTATCTTTCACTTACCCAGTTTTAAACTATACTACAATTTACCTTTCATCCCAGGTCTGTCAAGCTTTCTTCAGTCTGCTCTGAGGCCTTATCAAATCTGTTCAAGTAAATTAAATACTTATTGGAAATGCAAAATTCAAAGAGCACCTAACTATAGCTGCCATATTTTTCATCTAATACTCAATAAATGCCCAGAAATGCTTTAAGCAAGTTATTCTGCTTCTTTGCAAATTATGCATATTTGGCATTGAAATGAGAAGGATTAGTTCATTTATCCTGAGGCTCTGGAAAATGATATATAACATTGTCCTAATCTACTTCTTGTTCATTTTCTCTTCCATGCATGATTTCTTCAGGTCCTCGGATTTTTTTCCTTTTTCTGTTGGCTGCTTGATAGGAATCAAATTTCTTCATGTTGCCATCTGCCTGCCTACAGTTAGTGGCCTCTCCTCCTAAAGCTGTTCCCTTCACTGTGACTTTGGCTTTTCTCTGAAAGCCACGTGCCCAGATATGTCCAAACACAGCAACATAATGCTGAAGTAGTGACTCTAGGCAATATAAAATTGCCACACCAAGAGATTTTGGTTTGGTTTTTCACACTTACCACAACTTGTCATATTGTATTCAGTGAACCCTATTTTCATAGGGTTCCCCCTCACCTCAGAGTGCCAGAACTGCTAATAGATCAATATAAATATACATGGAATCTGGCATGGTAAATGTCGCAAAGTCTGTGCTGTACACATCAAACCATTCTCATGAGAAGGTTTTGACATATTTTTATTCTGTAGTATGAGGTTAATCACAAGATATGTTGATTGATGCCTTATGGCAAGAAATCTCCTGTAGGAAGCTTTTCAGAGTATAATGCAGAGTTCCAGAGATGCATGAAATAGTAGGATAATGAGGCAGAAGGAACTAATTTTTAGCTGGAATTGCCTCCAGCTAGGCATGCATTCTTTATACATATAAGCTTTAGAAAAATAATTTTAAAAAAAAAAAGACATAGAAAAATATAATGTTAAAGTATCATGAAAATATCAATGCATTCAAAAACCCCATTACTGTCCTAGTGTCTTGTCCACAGGCAATATAACAAAAAGAAAGAATCCAAGGAAATTGAATAGGCTGAACCAACTCCCTGGACCACAGTCCTGAGAAATGTAGACTATATAATCACACAAAGCAGCATTGTTTTCTGACACTTTCCCAGAAATCCAACAATACTGTTTTCAGTTTTTTCCTTCCACTCTCCTGCATGTAGGGATGCTTATTAAGGCCTTATTTTCTGAATCTGATGCTGAGTTACTCCCTGTGATATTCCCCAGCAGACTCAGGCAGTCTTTGAAATTTACACATTCTCTTTATAATGGTGAAGAGAAGTTTCCTGTTGAAAGCCTGTGTTAATATTAGGAGCTAGTAACACTAACATGTTACAGTTTTCCTAAGATTAATTTATAAGCACATATAAATTGCTGAGATATGTTCTTTTTCATAGCATTAAAGAACTACAACACAGACAGGCAGAGAAACACCAGAAGAAGAAGGCTAATTTTAGCTATTGACATGTACTAGTTTTAAACTATAAACCAGGAGTAAAAATGAGGGGCCAGAAATAAATCAGGTCAGTAGTGCAAAAAATTAATTGCAGCTAAAATAAAATTGAGGCTTATGTATGCTAAGTCTTAGATGAGCTAGTTTCACTGTCATGAAGGGGAAAAGAGGTAAATTTTAGCACTGAAAATACACATTTGCCATTTCCCCTCCTGGCAGCTTTTCTATCTATTGATCTAGTGTTAGCTGCTGGAAATATTGTTCTAGTCTGGTTTTGCTTTACTACCCTGTACTTAGTTCTACATACAGGATTTTGCAGTCTGAGAAGCAGAGATCATACAATGCACACAAAGCTTTCTAAATGTAACTGTCATGCTCTTGGGAGTATACAGATTTTTAAATCTCTTAAAACATTGAAATTCATATCTAAGGGACATTCAAATGTTTCCTTATGTCCCCTGCCTAGCAATGACTTTATGTAGAACCTCAAACGGAAGCAGACAATATATAATTTGTGTTTTATCAATTTTCAAACATACTGTACAGTGATTCTGCATATTGTACTTCAGAAAGTGTTCTTTACTGTTCGCTGATCTTAGACTCTCTGTTGAATTCCACCTTGTCAGGAACAGATTTCTGACATCTACTGTTAAATTATGTCAGGGCAAATATACAACAAATTAAGTATTAAATCTTTTCAAGCTTCTTCCTAGGAATGAAACCATAGTGACTCCTGTCCTTGATGGGTTCTCTCACTGGATGACAAGCAGCACAGTCCTAATTTCTTTTATTTACTCTTTCTATGGTCTATTAGTTTGCATTCCTTTAGTACAATGAAACAGCTCTAAGGTGAAGGACAGAGGGTGACCCATTTCGACCTTCTTCCTGTCCCTTTTGTGTACTTTCCTCCGTCTACGCTTTTAAAGGAAACTATTGATAGTTAGAAATTCCAGAACCACAGACTCAGAGAGTAGTTGAGGTGGGGAGGTCCCTATGGGGATCATCTAGTTTGAGTGCCCTCCTCAAACAGGGTCAGCTACAGCAGGTTTCTCAGGGACCTGTCCAGCTGGGTTTTGGGTATCTCCAAGGATAAAGACTACACAACCACTCTGGGCAACTTGTTCCCAGGGAAGGGCCACCTTCCTTGAGCTGCTGACAATGCTTCTCCTAATGCAGCTCCGGAGGCTCCTGGTTTTCATTCCTAGAGGAGCACACTTGCCATCTTACCTTCAACATGGTATCCACCAGGATCCTCAGGGCTTGTTTTGCAAGGCTGCTTTCCGGTCTGCCTCCAGCCTGTCTGATGCATGGGGTTATTCCGTCCCATGAGAAGAACTTTGAACTTCCCCTTATTGAACTTAATGAGGGTCCTGTCAGACTGTTTCTTCAGGCTATGAAGGTCCTCGTGAATAGCAGCACAATCAAAACAGTACTGATCACAGTATTAACACCTGAGGTACAGCAACTGCCCTTTTTTCAACTGTGAGGGTGACTAAATTCTGAAATGCATTGTCCAGAGAGGTTGTGGAGACTCCATCCCTGGAGGGATTTAAAAGCCACCTGCATATCTGGTGTACCAGCCAATCCTTCCAG
>NW_008689698.1:3356-15896 GCF_000695815.1 Acanthisitta chloris | reverse complement strand
AAGCCAATGAAGCTACAGCAGCACTGAAAACATTACTTAGAGCCCTACCACCCTAAACTTTAGTCTCAGCAGATAGACAAAGGTTTGCTCAGCTGTCTCAAATTTTGGGTGATGAAGGGCCTGATGGAAACAAGTAATTAATGGGAATGGTAACACCTGCTCCTGCTCCATGACTGCATCCACCCAAATAGGAGAGGCACCACAGTGAAGAACTGGATAACCATCATAGATGCACGTTTAGACTAAGTGGGTCATTTGCATTTGGTAGCAAGGTTGTTTTTCTCCCACCTCAAGTAAAACTGACTTATCTGCTAGCCTACTGGGGCAGAAAAAGAGTAAGAATGCCATTGCAGACAAAACTTCCAACGCATTCAGTTCACCACATTATATAATCTGAAACACGCTGAGAGTGTCCCCTATCTGATTATCCAGGTCATAAATAAAGATGTTAAACAGTATTGGCCCCAGTAGAGATACCAGAAGAGACCACAGTATTCATTGACTGATGACAGTCTCTTGAGCCCAGCAGTTAAGTCACTTTTTAGTCTTACTTCCCTGTCCACTTAGTTAACAAGCATGCTATAGGAGAAAGTGTCTAAGGCCTTAGTCAAGATAAACAGCATTTGCCACACTCACCTCTTTCACCAAGCTAGACAGCTCATCATAGATGTCTAATGACTAGGCTGGTAAAGCATGATTTCCCCTTTGCTGACTCCTCCCAATTACCTTCTTGACCTGCATGTGTATGGAAATGTTTCCGGGGATTACTTCCTCCACTATCTTCCCAGTGACCAAGGTGGTGCCGAATGACATAATTTCTTGAATTTTCCTCTTGTCCTTCTTGATGATAGGAGTAATATTTGCTTCTCTCAAGTCATAGGGAACCTCTCCTATTCACAATGACCTTTCAAGTATAATTGAGAGTTGCTTGCAAATTACATCTCTCAGCTTCCTCAGAATTCCTGGGTGTATCCCATCAGAAAAGTAATCTAAGGTTTGAACTCACTGAAGCTACATCTGAACTACTTTCTTAGTGAATCAAACAACCATGAGAGTAAATAGGTGTAACCTCTTCCAGCTACACTTCAAAAGACTAGATATACTTACTGGGTCAGGGCATAGCAGTATCTGAGACACAGCAGGAGCCAATGACTCAGACGGGAGATCCCAGACTGTTGTGCACTGAGTGTGAGGATACAAAAGCCCAGCGATTCCTTTGTTTGGGGTCACTCCTCGAAGGCACCAGCTTGAGCTGTTATGCTGTTGTTGCACTATGATTAAATTGCTTTAAGGATCCTGTGATTGCAGAGGTCAGGGCATAGCAGTATCTGAGACACAGCAGGAGCCAATGACTCAGACGGGAGATCCCAGACTGTTGTGCACTGAGTGTGAGGATACAAAAGCCCAGCGATTCCTTTGTTTGGGGTCACTCCTCGAAGGCACCAGCTTGAGCTGTTATGCTGTTGTTGCACTATGATTAAATTGCTTTAAGGATCCTGTGATTGCAGACTCTGTTCTGCTATGGGAAAGCTCAGGTCGAGAAGGAAACCTAACCTGGTCTGACAGTGTGAGAGCAGAGTGTGCAGGGAGTTACATGGGGCACCCATTGGCTCACTGGAGCCACCCACTGAGGAGGCACTTTGGTCTCAGCAGTGACAGTGGTGGGTGGTGGAATTGTGACTGCCAGAGTGGCTCCAGAATGGTCAGACAGGAAAGTTTCCTTAACCCAGACTTATTAGTTTACTCAAGTACTGCATGAGTTTATCTAAGCTACTTTTGTATGTGAAGCACTAGGTTTATGTAATACCACACCACATATTGACCATATCCAGTTGTGTAGAGCCTTGGATGTTTCCCTCTGCTTGGTGAGCACCTCAGTTTAAACAAAATCTAATTTCTTGGAACGTATAGAAACAGAACTTCAGAATCCTGATGGTTTTAGACTCCTAACTTTAGTGCTTAAGAATTTTTAGGAAGATGACTCAAATGGCAGGGATTTTACAGCTGACGGCTATTGACGATAAACCTGTAGGGAATGTTATACTAACTTTCGTATCTACAGAAAAAATAGGACCCTGAGTGAAAGGACACTAAGTTTTAGCTTTAGTAGATAAACAGTTGTTACTGTCTATTCTATATACATGTACCCTGAATCACACACATGTATAATCTGCGTAGCTGTCCAACCACACAAAATTTTAACTTTCCATTCCTACATGACTTTTCTTTTTCACCCATGTACACCAGGACATTTAAATCCACAAATTTTAGCCACAAAATATCTTCACTAGATTTAGCTTACAGTTACTTCAAAGCATCTATTAGGATTTTTCATGCTTTTCTAGGTTGTTTTTTTCTATATTCTATTTTCCATTTTCTCCCTGAAAAAAAGTCATGACTCAAGGAAAGCATCACAAATCTTTTCTGTTTTCGCTTCACATTTCCAGTTACTATACTAATAAGCTTATCCCAGACACCAAAACCTTTTTATCCTCTTGCATGTTATTTTTAAATGGAATTAAGCAACTGAGACTTCAGAGTCCTATAGCTTTCAAACAGACTACTTACCAAGTTTGTGATCAGAAAATTGTCATTCCTAAGTTACAGAACTCTTTGGTGTGCAGTCAGCTACTTCCATCATAAAAATAGTATAAAATCAGTAAATCACCACAATTAAGGACTTTTAATAACTTTTTTTCCTTGCATGCAGATTCTTTGTTAATATTCAACATAGTTTTTGTCTTCGTGTTAAATATTTGCCTTACTTTCTCAAGCTGTGGACAACTTTTGTTCCCATCCCCATTTTCAACATACTAAACTGGAAAGGAGAAAAAATTTATCTTCTAAACAACTTTGAACTAAAATATCTTAATAAGTATTTGGATTTAGAGTTCAGACACTTAAAACAGAATCTCCAATGCTGATATTTCATAGCATATTTTCTCATTATTTAATTTGAACATAATATTTAAATATCTTCTTATGACATTATTTACAGATTTCTCCAGTAAACACTAAAATGTTAATGGTCCTTTTCTAAAATAAAAGGAAAAAGTAAGGATTACCTTTGAAACTGGAATGAATCTTTACTGAAGTACAAAATTTTTGTTAAACATTATTGCTTGGATTGATGAAAAGAACCATGATCTGGACAATGCATTCTTAGATACACTTCCAAAGACATTTCACAGTGAACATTTTAACAATATTTTTTGTCCAAATCTAATAATTTCTAAACAAAAATGATGCTCTTATAAGCGAATATTATCAAGGAAAGAGTATCTGTAATAGTCTTAACAGGTACTTTAGGAGCAGCGAAGATGATCTACAGAATTAAAGAGATTGCTGACAATTTAACAAAGAAAGCAGTGTTTCCTTTTAGGCTGATTGTAAAAATATCAGCTGTTTTAATCAGGCAGTTGCTGGAGGAATAAAGATTCATTCATGAGTCCCAAAGATGATTTCTTGCTCTTTCAGCCTTTTTTCAAGTAGAGACATTGAGAACAATTTTTCTTGTTATATTAGAGTTATTTGGCTCCTAGTCTTACTTTAAGGTCTGGGAAGGATAAAAGGAAATGAAAAATGAAAAGGCATAATAAAGGCTGTTGTTGTCTAAATACCAGAGGATTCTGGGTACACATCCAGTGAAGGATCAGATTGCTTCTCCTTTCCAACAAAACCACTGTTTATATTTACACATTTGTAAAGGGAGGTCACAGGTCCTCTGCAAATACATTTACTATTAAAACAGGTTTTCAGATTTCATTCCAAATGGGTGTTTCTGCTTAGTAAGCATTTTATAACAAAATGCACACTTCTTAAAAAAGGCACCTTAAGAAAGGTAAATGCATTCTCAGTTGCTCTAGACACAGTTACAACTCTTTGAGAAACCATTGCAAACAATCATGCTGATAGCAGAATTCTCTAATTATTCAAGTAACTTGTTTCTAATGAAATTAACCCCTTTCAAGTAAGGGCAGCAATTGCTGATCAAAATGTATTTTCCTCTAAATTCACCATAAATTGTTTTAAGATATTTATGAGGTACTCTATACTATCTCTGGTGTGTTCTATATTGGTCCTGTAATTCCCTAACAAGTGACTTTTTAGAATGAGAAATGACTAGAGCCTGAAAAAGAGACATTAAGCATTGATGAGTCAGCCCAGAGCACTAATGTTTATGGGCAATCAGACATTTCAATGGAAGAAACAAGGGGTTAACCAAAGTCCAGTTCTTTGTGTTGGAATTCTTGCTTCTGAGGGAGGGAGACTACATAAACTATGCAGTAAGATGTCATGCATGAGAGTAATCTGGACCCGAATTTTACCTTCCTGATGCTGCACTTGTCTCCTCTCAGCTCTCTCTGACAGGAAAGTACCAGGCCACAAAGATGCACTATTTATCCATGTTGCATCTTGATTTGGAGACTGTTCTTCTCTCTGTTTCTGCAAAGACACTTCAAAGAGACTAGACATACCCAGGGACACTGAATAGTACATGGAGCAAAGCCTTTTATGAGCCTCATTGATATGCTGTTCTAACACTGCTTTTTCTGAAAAAGGCAGTGTTGGAAAATCAACTAAGTAAGAAAAGCCATGCAAAAACAGCTGTGGTTTGAAGTACCTGATCTTCATCCAGATTGACCTCCAGTCCCTTCCGGGGGCTTTACCCTAGACAAGGATTTCAGCTGAAACTTGTGGCTCTTGTATGGCTATTTTTAGCTTCTCCAGCATAGTTGGACAATCCATGGCAACTGACTGGTTTGGCCAATTAGGTGCATGACATGTATTAGAAACAATGAAAAGAATTAATTATTTACCTCTGCCCCAAATATGAGGAAACCATTCAGAGAGAACTGTACAATCAAATGAATGAACAAATTAGCAGAAGAATGAAATTAAGTGGTCATTCTTAAAATTGTAGCACCATAATTCACAGGCATGTGAACACACTCATGCTTCAATATTTCCCAGAATTTTTTTCCTATTTAAAGACAGTATGTGCACTTGATATTAACTGCTTGTAGAAAATGTGCAACAATTCAGATTAAAGTCAGTGTGAGTAAAATGAATGATGCTGTCCTAAGGCATCTTTTTTCTCCACTGTAAGGAGTGATATTCACTGCTAAATGGAAAGCATCTAAGGGTGTGAATTGTTAATATTTAATGTATGAATTGAAGATTCACATCTCCTTATGTCTTAAGCTGCTTACACATTCTATATATTTCTATCTTGGAAATACAGTTTTTCCAAGTAGTTTATGGTATCTTATACCTGCTTCATTTGGGTCATAGGGCAGAAATTATGTCCTCTCTCTAGCCTCCATCTTCAGGCATATTATCATAAGTGAAGAAAAGATGGAAATAATTTCCTATTCTCAGTAGATCATTAAATGTTCTTAGTCCTTTTGACATGAATTCTAAAGCAAATGTTTAAATCCTATGTAGAAAACAAGAAGCTTTCCCAGTTTAACTATTCTACTTGATAAAATAACATATTATTACTTTACTATTGAATGTAGACAGCATCATTTTCCATGTAATGTAAGAGAAATCTGTTGTGCCTTAGGTAGTACACATGATATATTAGCTTTCTAAAGATTTTTCTTTACACATAATAAGTAACCATTTACAGGACTGAAACAATAGGCCATCCCTAGCAGTAGAAGAAAAGGAAAAGGTGAAATGACAGAAGAATGTGTAGGAAAAACAATTATCTTTTTTTTACTGTTGGGATTTGTGGAAAATATCACATGTTAAAAAAAATTTAATGAATATGAAGTTAAATCATTAGAAATTATTTTTGTCAAGGGTAAATTTTATGTTATCTTGCCAATGAGATATTGCAGTATATTGTGGGGGGAGGAGAGAAGGGAGATATAAAGACAGGATAATGAGCTTATTCTGAATGACTTTCTTCTCCTTTTGCAGATCTCTACATTTCTCCTGAGAGGGAGTAATCAGTGAGTTAAAAAATTAATATGATGGCTCATACATCTGTTTGCCTTTTCCACTCTTCTCTGACCTTAAAACCATCCATCCTGCTCCTTGAAGACTGCTATATTAATTGTTAAGAATGACTTTTTTATTCTTTTTTGAATGAACCTTAATCTGTGCTTTGAATTTGCTGAGTATTGTTAAATCACTGCTTCCCCCCACTCTAAAAATAATAAATTGTGGAGATGAATACCAGTAAACATCTACTTGTGGTTTAAAGAGTCAAATTTGTAGCTCTATGCTGAAGTATCAAGGTGTGTACACATGGGTAGGAACTTTATGTCCAAAGCAGTCTTATAAAAAACATGAGAGAAGCAGTAAAGCTGCAAAATAAATTTAATACTTAAGGCCCATTGTCAGGTAAGACTTAAGCACTTGACATTTATCTCCTTCATAAAACTAATGCTAATTATCTAGGATTTGTTACTGAACTTTACAGTCTCATAGTTATCCTTTCATTGGAGCACTGGGGACAACAGAAATCATAGTGTTGTGGTTTAGGAGTAGTATTCCCCAATTTAGTGTTTTCAGTGAAACACCCCAGACTGTTTTACTCCTTGTTTACTCCTTCACTCTGTACCCCTACAGTGGGATGGAGAGGAGGACTGGGGGCACAAAATATAGTAAAGATCATGGGTTGAGATGAGAACAATTTATTAGAAACAGCAATGAAATCAGAAAACTTACAGTAACAAAAACTCTACTAATATCAGTGTACAAGATAGACGAACAATTTGCACACAATTGCTCACCATCTGGCACCTGACACCACATGACTGCATGCACCATGCACCAGCCAAAATGGAAAGCATAACCTACACACCTTGGACCCCTCACATGGTGTGAGGTGGTACAGAATAGCTCCAGGGTCCTAGTGTGCCCCTCCTGGCTGCTGCAAAAATGAACCCTGTCCTGGACAGAGCCAGGACACATGGAAAGAGAGCAATGTTAAGCTCTACTATGTGACAAAGTAAAGACTATCCAGGATTTCAGAAAATAATTCATTAATCAATAAGAGAAAAATGTAACCAGATGCTGAAGGAAAAACGATATATGTTTTAGCAGAAAACACAATTAATAAGAGCAAGAAGGGTTTGCACTGTAAACAAGCTATTACTTAATTGATAGGACAAAAACTTACTGCATATAATGAATTGTTTGCTAACTGTGGCTTTTATGTATTCCATACAGAGAGAAAGATTATGAATTCTTTCACCATCTAGCCTTAGTAAAATTTCTGGAATGCAATTTAAATGGGGTTTGATAGTAGCAGTGCTGCTTCATGGGTATCAAGTGATCTTATGTTATAACGCATAAAACTTGCATACTCTATGGAAAATGTATTTGAGTAAATTTCTTCCAGAGGAGCTTATAACATAGTAAGAAAAGAATCAGTAGCTTCCTATGGTAAACTCTATTATTTTTTTTGCGTTGTAGTATAGTGTAGTTATTAGAAACTCCATGTTAGGAAATATTGTCTCCATCCAAGTAGCACTTAATCTCTATTATCTGGAGGTTAAAAGTCAAGGAACAATCATCCATGTCAGTGGTTCCTGCAGCAGATTGTTACTGAACCATGTAAGGTCGTTTAGTGGGAAGAATTAGCTCCCAGCAGCTTCATGTGTCAGAGATATTATAGCACTATTCTGCCTCAGCTCTTCTCCCTGGAAAATTATGATGATTCTGTGAGCTATCTTAGGAAACTTGTCCTGTAGAAAGAAAAGAAAGGCTTACTTTTGATAGACATTTTGCAAAGGGTGACAATGAAAAAAAATTTGCTGACTTTACAAATCAGCCATAGATGGGAAGTACACAAGTACAGCCAATTGGCCTCAACTTTGTAAATAAATAGTAAGACATACCTTTTGTTTTGGAGTTAATACACCTTCTAAGTCAATGCCAGGTTAAGCATGAAAAATGAAACCTTTCTATGTGACCACCTGAATGACCAGGAAAACCTAGGAAAGCCTCAAAAGTGGGCCATTGACCAAAGACAGTTTGGAAACTTCTGTGCTAATTTAATTGGAAACTTGTCAATAGTGATGTGGGCATATGGAATCAGTCTCCCTCTGGAAATGCCATAATCCATCAATGCAGTGAGTGTTCTGGCTGTGTTGTTCAGAATATGCCAGCAGAAAAAAGCTAGGACGAAAAAGAACAAGATGCCCAAGCCCATGGACATATCCTGGCCATGATATGGAAAGACTGGCTGAACTGGTTTCCCTAGCTTATGTCTTCTCTTTCCCCATATCACACCTATATGAAATCAAATGAAATAATATGAGAACATATTTTTTCCTGCAGTCTTATTTTTGATGTGAGGTTTATTTCATTTACTGTAATTTATTGTAATGTTTATACAAAGGAAACCTCACTTTCCCCTCTTCACCCCAAGTGGGTAATGAGTGCTAATTGCAGCTGGCTGCCTTTCCTTAGAAAAAAATATTGAAGAAACCAAAGTAGGATTTTAAAATCATTAAGGTGTTTGTTTTGCATTCTGTGTTTCCCAGAATAATAATGTCAATAGGATCTGAAACCGATGCAGTAGCAGAAAGCTCTCACTTTTCTGTTTTGGTTGCTTACTTCAAGCTGAGAGCGTAAAGGATAGTTTGGTCAACAAAGCCACAGGACAAGGGAGGACTGGAACTATTTGCTGAAGGGGCCTAATTCTTTTGGTTTTTTTCTAAAACATGTAGTTCTGGTGCAGAGCAAAGGGTGCAAGGGTCTTCTTCTCATTCAGAGTTTTCTAATTCACAGTTAGAAAGGAGATTTAATAATAACTTTTGAAGTACAGTATTTTTCTTAAATGAAGGAATTTTGCTTTGTATCATATCTCTTCCCACCACTTAAAATAAATAAATGTTCCTTTTTAAAACAGAAAAATTTTATGCACAATGAGGTCAGAAGCTTCATTATCTTTACATATACCCAAGCAGTGTGAATATTTTCAAAAGAATAATTGCTAGAAAGGGCAAATTTAGAACTAGTTCCATCAGTATTAACAGCCACTTACTTAGTGGACTGCAGTCAGTCTTCCTTATGATGTGCAGTTCTTCAAGTCATCCAAATGCTTACTTGTACAAAATATACATGTAATTATTTGCCAGAAAAAAATCATTTAATACCTTCTGTTTCTTTACCATCATCATAACAACAGTAAGGGTACACAGACAATCCAAACTAGTATCCTCTCCCAGAAATTTTTCAAGTGCATGTACATGTCAACAGTAGTTAATGCAATGTTACTGAAGACTCAAGTGTTTAAGGCCAGAGAAGAACATGAGATCATCCAACTTGTTTTGAGTTCTAGCTCTGAATTTCAATCCTTTATATTTGCATTTAACAGAATTTACTGAGTCCAAGGTACAGCTTTTGGAAAGTTTGTGTTGAAAGTCTTAAAATATTCCTGTTTCAATAGACAGCTTGCTTCAATAGTTAATTACCTTGGTAATTAGGAAGCTGTGCTGAGTAGAAATTTCAAGCCCAAACAGATTCAAAACTTTAGGCTATGTAGTCTTAACAACTCAAACTTTGAATACACCTGAAAACTTCTTAATATTTTGTGCTTTACATTATTTTACTTTAAATTAATATTTCTTTATTTGACAGATAACTTTCAGTACTTTACATAAGGCACAGCCTTAACTGACCTGACCAGAATGTCAAACCTTATATCACTACATGTACTGCCACTTAGCTCCTAATCATGACATGTACTAAGTAGTAAAACAGTACACAATATTTTATGACATGTGGCATTGCATCCTTCAAATTAAGCACAAACAGAGGAAATTCAAAAGGTGATGGCATCAAAAAGAAGGACTAGATGTTCAAAGGTAGAGAAAGGTGAAGATGACATTATTTTAAACTCATCTACATACTTTATTAGGCTGATTCACTGAGAAGTGTGAGAAGCCAGATCACAATATTGGAGGCATTTATTATCTGTATGAGTTGTACAATATATTAGCTCCAATAAGCTTTCATCTTTCAATGGACCACTGTTTCACAGGACGATTCATAACCTTAATCATCTTTTATTTTGTCCCTTAAATCTATGGATTATTTCATCCATAGATTTACTCATGGAATTAGTTTTTAGAGATGTGTTTGGAGTGGTTTGGACTTTTTTCCTCACTCTCCTCTTTTTTTTCTCACTCTCCTCTTTTTTTTTTTTTTTTTTAAGCTAACTTCCAACAGCGGAAAAAATAATTAGAAAGCAAAATGCCTGATGTAGCCTTTATTAAAAAGAAAATGATCTTCCACATTCTCAACAGTTCTTCTCATGGAATTAGTTTTTAGAGATGTGTTTGGAGTGGTTTGGACTTTTTTCCTCACTCTCCTCTTTTTTTTCTCACTCTCCTCTTTTTTTTTTTTTTTTTTAAGCTAACTTCCAACAGCGGAAAAAATAATTAGAAAGCAAAATGCCTGATGTAGCCTTTATTAAAAAGAAAATGATCTTCCACATTCTCAACAGTTCTTCACAGCTATTACTTTCCTGCTATCAGAGGATCAGAGTAGCTTTCCACCACTGATCGTTGCATCACCTCAAAGATGCACTGTATGACAAACCATATAAGACATTGCTTGCATTTCATCTTGCCTTCCCATGCCCCTTCCCCCATTCTTGTCAAAATACTTTTATTTCAAATGCTCTTCTCAGATACTTTCTCAAGAAGCTGTAGAGTGTCTCATTTCCCTCCACTCCTTTCCTGATAAACATTTTATCTCCTCTTTCCCCACTCTTCCACCTTGTCCCTCCAGTTGTAACTCAAAAGCAGGGCAGAACAGGCCTCACCTCAATTTCCTGTGTTGAATGTGCTGCTGCTTGATTGATAGACTCATGAATTATTAATGCAAAAACCTCATGTACATATTCATGAAGTGTCTCTTTATTAATTCATAATGCAGCTGCTGCAAAGGCAGAGAGTGGAGGGCTCAGTCTCCTCCCACGTAAAGACATAAGCAATGTCTCTTCCTCAGCTCCACTCCAATTTCTGCCCCTTTACTAGCTCATCCTCAGCTGTGCAGCAACACCAACGATTTCCATTTTTGTTATGTTCTGTTTTAATGTCTGATATGCCAGGCTTCTGCCAGCCCACAGCAAAAGGAATCAAAAGTGTTGGCATCAAATTCCCCAGTAATGTTTCTTATGAAAAATAAACCTTAATGGGAGTAATGAGAGTTTACAGCTCATTTCAATTATTTTCAGTTGCTCTCAGGTGCTCCAACACATGCTTCATTTAGTTTTACAATGAATACTACATGCAGTGTGGTGATGTTTGTCACTGGAGACTAAAAAGATGCAGAAATATCGCAGAGGAAATGATGAAAAGTAATAAAGTAGTTAGTTGTGGGCTATGTTTTCCAGGAATAAGAGACAGAAAACACTATAGTCTTCAAGTAAACAAGTTCTCATTGAGACAATGTTCTATGAAAAATAAATTTAAAAAAAATATAAAAGCTCTGTGTAATTCTTGAGCATCACTGGGATAGGCAAACACACAGGTTATAACTCTGTGTGAGTAGTTCCATTTTTCTCTCCAAAATGGATGTTTCATGGTATGATCTGGCCTTCAGTAGAGTTTGCCTTGATGTAACTGACAGTTTGAATGATTAAAAAAACCCCAGAAAACATTTTTCATTTATTAACTCCAAGTCTCTAAATTCAGCATTCTCAGTGGGGGTAGGTGATGAAGAAGTAATTTACAATTAACTGAAAAAAAAAGAAGAAAGTTCTTCCAATTCTCATATGGATCCTGTCATCACAGAAGCAGGAAAGCCCTGACCACACTGGTTCTCAAATAAACCACTCAGAGGGACAATGTCTGCTGTTTCACAGATGAAGGCAGAGTATAACTGAGTAATAGGAAGGCATTTGCATGGGAGAGGAAGGGAGAAAGGAAGGTTTAAAAACCCTTCAAGGTTGCAACTTGAGAATCACTTCTTGAGGGGTAAAGGATGGTGCAAAGGATGAGAAATTCTGAACACTTATAGGTCTAGATGCTGATAACATTCTGAACATTTAGTTTATATCCACACAGAAAAACAGTCCTGTTGTAGTCTAGTTTGGATGCTGATTTCAGGATTTTAAAGCCAGAAGGGACAATTAGATCATCACTTCTGACCTTCTCTGTAACACAGATCCTAAAATACTGTACAGAGACTGTTCTGAACCCACTGACTGTGAGAGTCATAAGTCATGGGAGCTTCATTGTCAAGTTTTGTCTTCATTATAAGATCTTAGAAGCTAGGTGATTTGAATTTAGATAAATGGAAAAGCTTACCTCATTGTCTGTATTATTATCCCTACTCTTTCCAGCAAAGGTTAAGGAACATGATCATTTGAAGTAATGCAATTCAGTGGAGGGCTCTGTGTTAAATTATCTAGTGGAGCTTCTGTTTGCTGGTGCTAACACAACTATTAACATGAGGTAGTATATTGAATAGTCAATGCCCAAGATAGAACTTGAAGCAGTAAGAGAGTCATGACCAAACATTTAAGTGGAACTAAAAGCTGTCATACTTACTGTGTATCACTTG
>NW_008689698.1:0-3341 GCF_000695815.1 Acanthisitta chloris | reverse complement strand
TTTCCCCACCGTCTGTACCATCATCTGCCCCACCTATTCTAAGCCTTCTCCCGCTTCTGCGCAGCAGCTGATGGATGCTATTGCCCTCTCCTGGTTAGAAACTGTGCAGTGCAACTGTGCAATAAATGCTCTCAGCAGGTAAAGGAAAACCGGTCTTGGTCCAGGACAACTAAGTATCTCCTGTGGCTGAACTGTGGGGGTTGCAGGAAGCCTTGTCATGGTGCAGAACACCAGCTAAAAGCTGCACATGTACTGTTTCAGAGAAAAACAAACAAAATTAGATAATATTGGAAGGGAAGATTAAAACATCATTTGCCTAGGGAAGAATGAATCACACGAATTCATTTAAAGTAATATCTCTTGGTGCTTCTGGCACTGGGCAAATCCATGTGGGAGAGGGTTTTGGCCAGGTCCAGTTCATCTACACATCTGCTCTCCTGAATGTCCCACTTTAGTAATCTCCACTTAAACCAGACCAGGATACAGCTGACAGCAGAATTGTGTTAGCAGCAAGTCCTAGTTTCTTCTTTACTCTGCTTCCTGTGGTGGGCCCCTCCTGATCTCTCTGCTGTGACAGCAGCTTTAAGGGTTTAACAACACAGTGCCTTTTGATCCCATTTCGGCAGCTGTGATTAAATAGACACACATCACTTGCTGTGCCACTATGTGAGCAACTCATGGTTCACCTTCACTGAATTAGTACCCGCTGAGCACTGCAAATATTTGAAATGTCAATCCATTTGATAATGTCAAAGAGGGCTGCAAATACCACAGAATGGCACCAAGGAAACATTCAACACACGCAGTGGCATATATAATATCTCTTTTCTTCAGGACAAAAATCATAGTTAAATAGAAACAGGAAACTATCTACGAAGATGTTAAGGTCAACAGATCTGATAACCTGGAGTGGGACGTGCTCCTGCAATTTAACAATTTAAAATTTTAAGCAAACCCACCCCCTCTAAAAGAACTTAATTCTTCCACATTCACCCATTCTAGCAAATTATTTTGTTAGTAAAATTTGTGATGTTCACAGCATAACAACCCATGTGTTTCACACGTAGATTCTGTGGTTTAAACTCGAGCAGAAAGTAGCACTGTGTTACGTTTCACACGTAGATTCTGTGGTTTAAATTCAAGCAGAAAGTAGCACTGTGTTATGACATCTTTATTATGTTTTCCCACTCAAGAATGCTAAACCAGAGGGAAATATTGTATGTTAATAGAAAACAATAATGAGGCCATATTTTCAGTCACAGAAGCTTGGATCAGCAAAGAAGCAGGTAAAAGCAAAAGAGATTAAGTTGATTAGTAGGTTGTAGTTTGTCCTGTAGAAAGCTGTGTTTTTATAGAAGACAGCAGGAAATAAGATATTAAACTTGTTGCTGGAACTTGGATAAAAAAGTTAGCAATCTAAAGTATGTGCAGGAACTGAAATTTGGCAATTGCACAGACGAGGGAATAGTCTTCCAATGAGTTACACCTTTTTTTCTTGCCTTTTTTTTGGTGTATACTAGACTTTCCTTTCTAAATTGCAGATTTGTAAACAAAAATTGTACCAGCTGGTATATATGAAATTACTGATGCAGAGCAAGCTTCTTTTTTCACTGAAGTGTCGTTCACTCACCTAAAGTATTTCAAAAAAGAAAAAAGAAAGAAAAGAAAAAAGTAAAGTTCATGTGCTGATGTACTGACTGGCATAGGAGGCAAATACCATGTGCTTTATTTGTGGCAACTGACAGTCAAGTGATGACTTAGCCTTTGCATGCTGATGAAGACTAATGATTCATTGAGCACAAATATATTTGCATGCAATTAGATTAGTAGTACCTTAGCAATAGGAAGGTATAGTGAGAATTCTTGTTTGTTTTATACCACTGTCCAATTATCTTAACATTTCAAAAGACATCTACTTTTCAGTAGCTCAAAGTCCAGTTAATCTAAAGCTGTATTTAATAAAATCAAAAAATGAAAAAGAGAGACAAACTGCAGTATACTAAACAAGAACTGCTTATTAACATAGGGCACTCCAGCCCCTTCTAAAGACTTGGATGCAAGTTCCTCTTAGGTTTATCAGTCACTTCAACAGCTTCATTTTCAGGAGTTTTTGACTTTCTCACTGTCAAATTTGGGTGAGGCTCCACCTACAATTCATCACTTTCCAGCTCTGTATCAGTACATGAGAGATTGCTTTATGTGATCAACATATCTGTATTCTTTCCTACTCCCATATTTCTAAAAAGATTTAAGAATTATATTAAAAAAAGTAACAGCAGGTCTTACTCAATTTAGCAAACATCATTAAAATACAGGTGATTAGATTTAGTGGTAGTAGATATGACTGACCAGTATAAAAATGAATCTGAATGCAGACAAGAGAATTCCAGTTAATCTCTCAGAGATACTAACTTCTAAAACAAGTTTGGGAATTTTACTTGCTGCTGCACCTGTTGTCTTTTTTAATAACAAACAGCATGTCACTGCAAACACCCCAAGCAGCAAAAGTTATTACTCCTTCTCCTACCTCCTTCTCTGAAGAGTTTCAAGACCAACTTCCCTTTATTTTCTTAAAAGTTAACTTGTATTGTAGTTTTCCTTCCATGAAGTTGTTGAATTTTATCGTTAATATCAAAATGGCCAGATACACTTATACAAACCCTATTACGCTGACTGCAGTGGCATTTGGCAAGAAGTACAACTGAAAAACTCAAGTCTCTTTCACTGCCCCCTCTACTTTGCCTTTGTTTAATTAAACCTGAACTGTTGATCACTGCTAAGTGCTTGAACACCAAACTGTTGAATTGTTTTTCTTCCACCTGCTTTTCATCTGAAAGCAGGAGGGCAGGAGACTACCATCAAAAGCAGGTAGGCTGTACAAAGCTTTTGAGTTTTGCTCACTTCTGCTAATTTTTCCTTTGATCATATTATTAGAAAACAATGTCAGATATTCCTTGTCACGTGTGCAGTTTATCTCAAATCTTTGCTTTCTTATCCCCTAACCAGGAAGGACTAAGATTCTGATTAATGTCTCTGTTACACAGGCATTCTTTCTTTGCCCATGTCCCTCAATCACCTTTGAAGTGATTCAGTTGCATAAATAAAACACAGAATTTGAATATATAACCACAAGAGGGTGGCTTCAGTAGAAGATCTCTCTCATCTGACTGTGGGACATGCTGTATCCTGAGGCAAACTATAAATAACCTCAGATACTCTTTCCACTTGGCATGAAGAAAAAGTCCCTTCAGACACTTCCCAGATGAAAGTGGAGCAAGGTCCTTCCTTACTGCCTGATTAGCTCATTGCTTGTTCTTCCTCTTTTCTTTTCTTTTCTTTTC
>NW_008689697.1:55698-95194 GCF_000695815.1 Acanthisitta chloris | reverse complement strand
TTCCAACCCGGTTGATTCTGTGATGCTCTGAATAATCAGGTATATGTTTTTAGCTTGTGCTAACTTGGGACTTTCCTGCCCTGTAATTATTTGTGGGTGCTGTGTGGTAATTAGGAGTGTTGCAGGGGCTTTTCCTAACAGGCAGTTTGCAAGCAGGCACACGGTTTTTAAGGATGAAGGAGTTTACTAGGGTAGCTGTTGGCTGCAGTGCTTGGAAACGTTTCAGGATACATTGCAGTAACTAGTTTGAGAAACCATACAAGTGTCACAGTAGAGTCCAGTGAATAAAACTTTGACAATGAATTACCAATGTGTATCAGTGCCATGCCAGAAACTGCATCTCCCCTGGTATGAGAGCTGTGAGATGTGTGGAAATTATGCCATTAGTCTCAATGCAGTGGTGGCTTTGAATTAGTCGTCACATTTGTTTGCTGCTGGCACAGAAGGATCAACAAAAGTGGAGGTAATACTTTATCTGAAATTTTTGCAGACTGGAAAGATTTAAGGCAGGCAGAACTAGTGAGAGAAAGGGACTGAATGTAAAGCAAATAGCAGTTGGGATATCTCAGGGCATATTCCTGTAATATACAGCTAATCCATAAACCCAATTTTAATCAGTTTTGTGTGGTTTTTAGATTGCAAGTCTTGGGAGACTCTGATAAGGAATTTTTTTTATTTCTTTCTAAGATAAGCTTAGATATTTCAAAAATCTGTCATATTTTGCAAATTAATGAAGGGTTTTAACAGTCCTAATCCAGCTCTGCCTTGACTGTAAGCAATGTTAAACTCCTGCTACTTTTCAAACAGAGCAATGTTATGCCAGAGTTGATCACTTCTGATCCCTCTGCACCCACCCCAAAAATACTAATATATTGTGCCTAATTTATGAGAGAGGTATAATTGTTTTATCTGTAATCATGGATAAAATGTTATCTATTTCACATGTTGGAATTTGAGAGAAACATTTCTGGTTGAAAGGTTTCTGAACACAAGGGACTTATAAATAAATTTATTTGTTGTAGATATAAAAACCACCACAGGATTTTTGCAGACTTTTACAGACTGGATTAAGACGGGGGTGTAGAATTTTAGCTATCACTTTGCCACACTGTTGAAATTAGAGGTTTTTTTATCAAGGCATTACAGAGCTTGGTGGAAAGATTCTGATTGTGTTTATGGGAGAATGGTTGGATTGGAAGGGACCTCTGAAGATCATCTAGTCCAGCCCTCCTGCTAAAGCAGGTGCACCTAGGCCATGTTACACAGAATCACTTTGAGCTTCTGAAGCTTAAGTGTTAATTACTAGACATATTTTGTGAACAACGACCTAAAGACAGTTCATGACATCTTTTTGTTTCAGAACACAAAATGTCTACACTGATTTATTTTCATGTTCTTAGCCAAGAAATTGTTTTTATTCTTGCTAAGAAATTGTTTATTTTATATTTTGAATTGTTTATGGCAAGTGTTTTTTAATTGAAAACGGTAATGTATAAATAATTGAGAGAAACTCAGCACACATTCATGAGTGTCTGTGCAGAGGAAATATGCACATTTAAGCAGAATTTCCCCAATTGGTTTGCCTTCAGGCAGAAATAATTTATATTCAGATATAAAAATGAGAATGTTAATATTGCCAAATGAAGTACTAAAAAGGTTTTAAAAGGCAAAAGTTAAAGCAGCTTATGAAATTTCATATGCTTTTGTGTGTGCACATTTTGTGACTTCATTTTAATTACATAAAAATGTAGTTTCTTTTGCTACTAGGAGATTCCTAAGAATTCCGGAAGAAAATTCACCAGAGGGATGGGTGGTCCATGTGCACCTTCTACATTAATAGAACTTTCTATTTTCATCTGTGCTGCAAATCTGCCAAGGCCACTCCAAGAGCAAATCCTCATCGTGCTGTACAAGGCAGAAATGTTCTGCTTTACCATCTGATTGCAAAATTGCAAATACCTGGTAAATAAAACAAGCCAGGGCCCTGGACAATGTTTGTAAAGAGTGATGAGTTTCTTTCATCCTAGTTGTGGAAGAAGCCTTTCCTTAGTGGGATATGCAATTCTGCATACTCAGTTTGACCATTTGAAACACTTCCAGTCATTGACTTTCATCATATCAACTGAAGCTCTCTTTTGTTTTTTCTGCCCTTTCACTGTTCCACAAACCAGTTATATTTTTTTCTGGTTGCTTAAGGATTGAACACATAAGTTAGCTGGGAAAAACTCAATTGCTGAGCACAATTTCAAAAATGTAAGCAACAAATTGCTAGGAGGTAAAGTGTTTGGCTATGATGCTTTTCTCTGTCAGTCCATAGCAATCAGAAACAGCCATAAATCCAGATAGGTTCTTGGGGAGGTTTATTAAAGAATTGAGCTCATCCTCATGCAAGTGCAGAAAGCAGTTTGGAATAAGCATTTCCCCAATAAATGATACCTTATTATTGCAAGGCTGTTACTAGTTTGAACTCACAGTTGAACTGATGTTATAGAAATTAGGAATTTTTTCAGTTCAAGTTAGTGTAGTCTTATGAATAAGTGTGAAAGGAGCTTCTGAGCATGCAACATGAAAGCACAAGGGACCTGTTGAGCTCATAAGAACATTGTTGGTGTAATTATTTCTTATTCATATTTTTAAAAGGTGTTGGGAGGCAATGAAGATGTTTTTAATAAGAGAAATTGGGGAGAATTCTGTAGCATTCTTATTTTCATTTCTGAAAATAAATCCTGAGAAAATGTAACACTTTCTTCATACTTTTCCTTCAGTTGATTTAGATGAAGGTTTATTATCAAGCACAGGCAAGTAATAATATTCTTTACACTAGGAAAAAGTAAGTTTCCTTAATCCTTTCACTGTCACTGCCACTTTCATAGCCTAATTCTTCATGTGGAGAATCTTTCAGTTCTGATCTAACACCTGGGGACAGGTCTGTGTTCCTGCTTTGCAATAGGCTCTTCAAAATGTTCACAGTAGTGCTTAAGTGCTCCTTCTAAACTTTGTAATTTGCATTTACATTAAAAGTTTTGACACATGAAAAAAGATCTCAAATTGGTTTCTGTTCTTAGGTATTTGAAAGTGAACTTTAAAATCACCAAGTAAGTTCTAAAACTACAGTAAAAGTTTTTCTGTTTACATTGAACTGTGAAACATGTTGGATTATACTTTAATACTTAAAAACCAAAACAATTTATATGTGCTTGAATATAGTGTGTAGCACTCGAGTGAGTTGTTTTTATAGACACAACAGTGAGAATCATATTCTAAATGCTTTTGGTATCAAATGTTGCTCTGTTTGCTTTATGTGCATGTTCATAAGACTATGTCATTTAATTAAGAGATCTTTTTAAAGTATTGATAGCCATGAGTAAATTATACTATGTTTGATCTGTGTTAAAGATTCAAAGTCCAAGATCTTTTGAATAGAACTAAGAATAAAAATGTAATTAGGTTACATCCCTAAAGTCTGATATATCTTTAAACAAGACTGCAAATGAAACTTTATTAAAACTTCAAATGAATTATTTCTTTGCTTTTTTAAATTCTTTTTCCCCTCTCTTCTCTTTCATGTCTATTACTGACATCGCTGCTTGTATTTTACCTGTCTTTTCCAGGGTATTTTAATTATTTACTACTTAATGACTAGTACTGACATGAAGCTGCCCACTCACTAACAGACTTTTCTTCTTTTTTCTGTGCTTCAAAGCTTTGCCAGGTTTTGGAGTGGTGTAACTGGACAAGCAGTTGTCATAAACTTTCCTGGAGGTAGCATTTCCTTTTAGTAACTGATAAAGGAGGTTCTGTTTCCAAAGGTCCCTTCTCACTGTCACTGGGAGCTGACAGGGTTGCATGTCCTCAGTCCTTACCAGTAATTATAGAATCATAGAATTTAAGGGTTGGAATAGACCTTACAGATCATCTAGTCCCAACCACCTGCCCTGGGCAGGGACACCTCCTCACTAGATCAGGTTGATCAAGACTTCATCCAGGTGCCACAGCCTCCCTGGGCAACCTGGGCCAGGGTCTTACCACCCTTAGAGTAAAACTCTTTTTTCTAATATCTAACCTAAACTTCCCCTCCTTCAGTTTGAACCCATTATCCCTTGTCCTGTCACTGCAGTTCCTAACACAGAGTTCCTCTCCTGCTCCTTGTAGCCCCTTCAGAGGTTGAAAAGTTGCTCTGAGGTCTCCACACAACCTTCTCTTCTCCAGGCTGAACAGCCCCAACTCCCTCAGCCTGTCCTTATAGGGGAGATGCTCCAGTGCTCTTAGCAACTCTGTGGCCTTCTCCGGACTTGCTCCAACAGTTCCATGTCCTTCTCATGTTGAGGACACCAGAACTGTGTGCAGGATTCCAGGTGGGATCTCAGGAGAGCAGAGTAGAGAGGAAGAATCACCTCTTTTGACCTGCTGCCCACACTCCTTTGGATGCAGCCCAGGATTCAAACAAAACAAATATGAAGCTGTTAATAAAGTTTTATCTTACTCTTCAGAGGATCATAGGATAGTTCAAGTTGGTTGAGGCCTTAGCAGGTCATTAGTCCAACCTGCTACTCAAAGCAAACTTCAGGAGTGAATCATCTGCACAACAGAACAGCTGCAGTGCTGGAGCTGATATTAATACTGATACTAAATTTGTTATTGGAAGTGATGAAAAGTGAGGGGAACTGGATAGAATCTGTCTAAAATGTAATCACTGCAAAAAAAAAAAGTAATTTAAACTGAGGCAACATTTGACATGAGTTAGCCAAAAAGTAATTCAGTGAAACTAATCTGCTTCAGCATCACTTTATTTAAAAGATAATGATCATATTAATCTTTGAGATTAAATACTAATATAACTTGTTTTCAATTAGTTCTATTAATGTAATAGGAACTTTCAAGCCTTGAAAAACAGAACTGTAAAGTATGTGCCATTCATCATCGAGTTTTCACCTCTCTCCCTCTCTGCATTTGGATATCCACCTATAAACACCAAGGTATTAGTGAAAACTGAAATATAAGTGTCCCACTGAATGTGGGTCTGCTCTTATCCAGAGCCTGCAGCCTTCCAGTGTGAGCTTCCTCAACATATTTGGCATTTTAGGAAGTCTTTGCATTTTGAAAGTGTTTTGATGCTTTACAAAGAGTGGTGAGACCCTGGCCCAGGTTGCCCAGGGAGGCTGTGGCTGCCCCAACCCTGCCAGTGTTCACAGCCAGGTTGGATGAGCCTTGAGCAACCTGCTCTGGTGGGAGGTGTCCCTGTGCATGGCAGGGGGTTGGGACTAGTTGTTCTATAAGGTCCATTCCAACTCTTAAATTCTATGATTTTATGAAAGAAGCCTTGAATGTTATCATGAAACAAGAATTCTATTCTCTCTAAAATGGGTTTGTTGTCACTCAGCTCATGTTCAATATTTTCATCTGGAGGCTTGAGCAACCTGCTCTGGTGGGAGGTGTCCCTGTGCATGGCAGGGGGTTGGGACTAGTTGTTCTATAAGGTCCATTCCAACTCTTAAATTCTATGATTTTATGAAAGAAGCCTTGAATGTTATCATGAAACAAGAATTCTATTCTCTCTAAAATGGGTTTGTTGTCACTCAGCTCATGTTCAATATTTTCATCTGGAGGACAACATTGAATTTATATATTTTATATATAAGTGTTTATATATAATAAAAAATACCAGCAGAAAACATCTGATTAACATTGCTTTCATAAAATGAGTTAACCTAAAAAGAGAAAGTCATTTTAATCATAAGCCTAAATTTTTGTGGTTGAATATGAATGTAAGACAGACAAGTTAGTAGAATTTTCATATGGGACCTGTTCAGTTGTCAGGGCTTTTTTTGTCTTGCTGGTCCACAGTACACTATCCCCAAAGCAGCTGTCATTTCAGCTGCCTGTGGGAAATCCTTCCTTCTTTGCAGTTCAGTAGTGTTGGCAGCAGCAGGGGAAGGGATTAGAGAGCAGGCAAGCAAGCAAGCAACCAGAGGAACTAGCATTATCCCCAGCCTGTGGGGTGTCTCTCAGAGAACCCTTTAAGCAATACTCTTTTAGAGCACGTTTAATATTGTGGTGTGTTCATAGTGTGAACTGTCCCACTGTGGGTGCTGCAGTCTGCGCTGCCCTCTAGGTTTGTGTAGGTATATTTTGAGTATTTGATCTTTTAGGCAAGTAATTTAGGTCCTCAGAGGATGAATATAAATGCTCTAATGCTCACTGGATCATTGTAGTTATGTTTTACTTTTTGGACAACACACACTTGTTTAAGCAATGTTATCAGAATTAATCTGTCATCCTCTAACCTGCAATGCCAAGGATTTAGCCTAGCAGTTCTTGACTCAAGCAAGGGAAGATTAAAAAACTGTCTTTTTTTTTGCACTGCAGGCTCAGTCCACCAATACCATATCTCAGATTGTGTGATGCTCAACTTTGTTTTTATCTCTCTCTTTCTCCTTTGTGTCCTCAAGCCTTGTGTCCTCAAGCCTCCTACTTATCAGATAAGCTTTCAGTTGGCCTTAGGTAGCTTAGACACCAGGTGAGATCTACTGGTGTATTGTCAAACTGGGGAGATTGTCAGAATATCCCACGATGAGCCAGCGTGGCCATTGCAGTATCCTTATGATAATGTATGTCTATGCCTAAGTCATTTTGCTAAAACTCCTGTGAAATCTTTCTGAGCAAATTATTATCAGCTCCTATAAAGTAAATTAATACGTTTTGATCTTCAAAATACTCACCTTGCTTGTTGCCTGATGACTGGCTGTGTTTTAGAGGGATCTTATAGATTTATGGGACCACAAAATTTAACTTAAATGCCTGTAAGAGGTTTTTTTCTTGCTTTTTCAGCTGGCACAGATACTCAGGTTATTGCATCTGAGAGCTGTCCCAGTGACATCTGCACAGTTCATTTTATCTCAGGAATCTAAGGTGGTTCAGCTGTTTACCTGAATGACAGCCTAGTTTTGATTCTTGTGAACACACTTCTGCTAAAGACTTCTAAAAACTTCTGTAGACAATGACTCACAATGGAAACTGTGACAGGTTCTTAACTATTTCAGCATGAATAGTGAGACCATAATTGTCATAACTGAACACAGAAACTAAGAATGATACTACTAGTTTCAATGTGTAGACTGAAATGTGAGCCTATTTCTTTTAAAATGATAACATTTTTGGTTTATTTGCTACCATTCACTGCTGCTTCAACCAGATTCTCTTTTCATGTTGCACAGTGGAATAACTGATGGCAAAAGACATCTAGATTAAAACATACTATAATATACTTACAGCTTTATTGTTCCTTTAGGTTGTTGCAATTTTAAACTACAGTGGAATATTTTCTGAAGTCCTCAACAACTGTTTGCAATCTAGAATTAAATGTGCTCTCTGCTCGTGTTGGTGCTGCTGAGGCAGTGAACCTAACAGAGCTGTCACTTCTCCTGTGCAGCTGTTTCTGTGGCATTATTTTCATTGGCAAATACACAAGCTGATAGCAAAGGAAATCATTAGGAGCTCTCAGTATTGCTGAGGCATGGAGCTCGAGCAGGTCACTCCCTGCATTTTGCAGATTGTGACATTTTAAATTACCTGTACACTACTGGAAGCAATCTGTGGACCTAATTAACATCTCACCTAATTAAAGTCAGGGCTGTACATAGAGAATTCTAGACAGTTCTGCACTGCCTTTATGTATTAAGCACCACATTCTTCAAACTTGCCTCTTTAATTTCAATATTGAAAACTTCAGATTTGTGTGCTGTTTTCTTAAGTGAGAGTAACTTTTTTTTTCCCCTTCTTCAAGTAATCAATGCACTGCTGAATGAGTTCATTTTAATGCACTCAATCATGCCTCTAATGTTTGTAGCTTACGGGCGAAGCATCAGTAATGCAGGAATGTTATATGGCTTTAGTTTGGGCCATTTCATAAAATATTCATGGAATCAAAAATGTGCATCAAAATAGCGGCTGGGAGAATTACATTTATGTGCCTGCTTTTATGGCAGCTTCACATTTAAACCCATTTGTGTTAATATCTAGTCAATCTTTCTACTTAAAAAAAAAAAAAAAAAGGCCAAATAGTAGTTTCCATATATATCCCTTTTGGTTTGATATCTATTTTGGTATAACAAATGTGGACTTTTGGAGAGGGTTTCAGGAAGGGGAATTAGAAAGGAAGTTTTAGATAATATAAAACGTTTCTCTTCAGTGCTTACAAAATTACATTGAATTATTTTGCTTGAATGCATAGATTTATTTTTTTACTTCTAAGCAACTCGGTGAAAACTGTAGCACGAATCTTTGTGTTCACATATGTAGTTTCTAGGAAAATAAGAGTAATTTCTAAAATTTAAGACTGTTGGTGGCAGAGAAATGTCTTATGTTCACATAATTGTTTAAAACGGATGTTTTACTCCCCAAATTATATTGTGACAATGATTCATAGAATCATAGAATTTAAGGGTTGGAATGGACCTTACAGATCATCTAGTCCCAACCCCTGCCCTGGGCAAAGACATCTCCTCACTAGACCAAGTGAAGAGGTGCTCAAGTACACCTTGAGCACATGTTATCAGAGTTACCTCTCTGCTTTGTGATTCCTTTTACGAGAAGGGAAGAGATGTAACAGAGATTCCAAACTCCATTTAGTATCCACTGAGCTAAATTCTGCATGGCAGTGTGAGAACAAATATGCAATTGCTATTAATGTTGCCAACTGAAAATAGCTTTACTGCTTTATGGAACATTTTGCAAATTGACTTTTCAAATATAGATTTCCTAGAAACATCCTCTGGATTTTCACTTTGTGTTCCTAGAGATATAAAGACGCATTTCTGCAAACTGTTCCAAGTCATTTTCCTACTCCATTGTTTTTCCTCCCATTTGGCTTTTCTTTCTTCTTCATTTCTTTCAGTTGATGATTAAAGTAATTTAAAACTGTGCCTTGCCACTGCTCAAGTGAGCTAAAAGTGTCCTCACTCTCAGAAATGTTCTGCAATTGGCTTATTATTTTGTTTTAATGGTTTTCAAGATTTTCAAACAGCATCTACCTGTATCCAACAGTTGCAGTAGTTCAGCATATAAGAATTGGAATGCACTGACCAGATCAATTCCAGCTGAACTGACTCATGACAGTGAACAAACTTGCCACCCCCTGGAAAGATTATTTTCACACCACATTTGAGTTTCACATGCAGATTATGGATTAAAGAAATAAACTGATAGGTCATTTGCCAATGGCAATAAGGGAGTTCAGATTATTTTCATGGAGGAATTAAATTCCAAAGTCTGAAGTGTTTTGTCTTCCATGAATTTGAGAAGTCTCCAAATAACTTGTTTTATTTCAAAGAGTCATCAGTAAGCAAATTCCCAGCCATGTAAGGGATTCCTTGTTTAGGAATCTAGCAGGTATTTTGGCTTGTTGATCAGCATTTTCTTCTTGTTATTCCTGTGAGCAGATTATTTTACCTCTTATTTCATAGTCTTTCTTGGTAATTCAGTGAAGCCAAATGTAATATAGTTCCACATGAGTATTACCAAACAGATCGTATTGCTTTTCTATTTTGAAGCCTGATGTAGATGGATTGTTTCTAAAGAAGTTTCCCTGAGATCTGGAAAAAAGGATGTCAGGTCACAGCTCTTATGGTTAGGTCAACTCTTGAGAACTATGGAGTACATGGAATGTATGAGTTCAATTTCTTGTCTGACAGAAACTTTCTCAAGGGGATACTACAAGTGAGGAAGCCTGGGAAAAAATTACCATACCTGATAGTCCTAACAATTTAAACAACAGTTCTTACAGTTACAGGTATGACTTACCTAAAGGATGTGTCTTGTTAAGAGATTCTATTACAGAGTCTTAGGATAAACTCAGATGTTGTGTTCAGCTTCAAATGATATATCGAGTTTATACCACTCATTTGTTTCCATTTTAACTAGAAATCTGTGAGTAACGTGTATCAAATTCTATTATTCTAAAAAGCTCATTGTATATGTGGTGTAGTCAGATCACTTAAATGGATGACAGTAACCTTTGAAAAGAACAATCAATTTATTAATGAACTTTGGGGAGAAATCCAAGGAGGAGTCTGCATGTGCTTAAGAATACACAAGTGGACAAGATGCTAGATCTAGCTATTAACATTGAATTTCCACTCAACTGTCTATCATTTGTCACAAATCCAACACCAGCCTCTTTGACTAAAACCTCACATCTCCATTTAGCACCTTGGATAACTGGAACCCTTGTGATTTCTGTATTGAATGTGGCTTAAGAACTTAGCTAGACTGGATAGGCAGAAAATTGGAGGCCCCTTAAGAATGGACAAGAGTTTTCATCTGGCTTAAGCAAGTCTATTTCCTGTTACATATACTGTCACTGAGCCTGTAAACAGCTCATACTGGTTGTGATGATACCACTTTGCACTTCTATTTGCTCAGTCTGTGATATTTTGGCAAGAATGCACAGATCTTTTCCTGTTTTCCCATTATTTTGGGCCATCTGTCTGATACCTCTCCTGATCTAGAGTGGAACTGAACAAAGTCTTCTGTCTCCCCTTTCACCTGGCACTTCACTCTTCAGCACTTGTTGTGTCTTCTGGGACTCTTACATGACTTGTAGAGCCACAATTATTTGTCTCAAACTCATTTAATTCATTGCGTCTTAGAAGGAGAAGTTTCTTGTGCTTGTCAGTTTTAGTTGAACTCATTTTAATCATCAGAGAAGCTTAATATGAAAATAAATTTAATTCTAAGCAAGATGAGTTATGCCTTATATTGCTAAGCTGATAGCCTGTTATAAAGGGGTAACACAGGCAAAAGACAAAGCTAAATTCAGTTAATAAGAGAAATCTGTCAGAGCTGTTCTGCTGCCTCCAGGTTAGCTAGAGAGGCCTGGGGAACTAGCCTCATTTTCTCTAAGAATGCTTAAAGAGCCTTCCCAAATCATCTCTCCCTTCCTTTCCTACAACTGGGAAACGTTTCTCCTTCCTGATTCTTTTTGTGGTTTGAATGCAGCACTGTAAAAACTCTGTGCAACAGCAGTCCTTCCTTAGAAATCACATTTCAGAAGAGATGTAAACTGCAAACACATCTAAATGAGCTTAGTTTATGCTTTGTTTCAGTTTTTAATAGAAATAGCAGTTGATATATTGATGATCTATGGGACAATATTCCTGTATCACACACAGACTTATGAAGGCAGAGTCATGTCCACAGTTCTCTCTGCTATAGAACATTCCTTGTTAAACAAGGTCCTGTGACCAGAATGCTTCTTTTTTAAACTATTTTTAGTGTAAATGGTTCTCATCTTCCCTGCTCCCAGCAGTTTTTCTGTACCCATTTTACAGAAGGCAGAGATTTTCTGTTCTTTCAAGGGGCTTTGAAATTCCATTGCACGGAAAGCATGGACATCTCCTAGATTCAATGCCTGCACAGAGATAAATCTAGCTGAAGGTAGAGGGGAAACTACTTGCGTGTTAGAATGAACTGAGCTTTATCTTCCAACTTTCCTTTGCCTTAAAGGTGTCTGAGGAGCTTAGACCTTGAAGTATATTACGTCAGGCTCAATAATTAATCTATCAGTAGTTAATGCTCATGCATTAAATCTCCTAGACAAACTCACCAGAGTTGGCCTTGTAAGAACTGTTGAACGAATTGCTTTGCATGATAATTCTTTTTGAATAAATTAATTTATTTGAATAAAGATAATTTTTTCCCTCACAGTTTTGACACCATTATCCTCCACATTTTATGTCTTTCAGCACAGGTTTTCAGCATGGAAAAGGAAACTTGAGTTACAGTTTCAACTGTGACTATTTATGCATAGATGTGATTTTGATCTATGAGAACAACAAAGGTTATATTCATGAATCTAGAATAAATAAATTTTCTAGAAAATCCTGACTTTGACCCCTTGGGATCACACTCCCTCAACATTGTGATTCTACAAAGGAGAGCTAACTTAAAATGTGATAAACGTAAATTAGTGTTACTGGTTGCTGTGAGATTGGGCAGTATTTTCCAGTGATCTCTAAGTTATATATTGAAGACTCTTGGAAAAACTGTGAGATGTTTGGCTGCAACTTACCTTCTAATGATAGAAAATATTATAGACTGTTAACTCTTAATATTTTTGTTGATTATGCTGATTTTAATGATGAATGATGTTTTTCAGGTCATGTCATGGAAGCTGCTGAGCATTATGAAGCATTTTATCAGCTAACAGAGGGTTCACTGTGGAAGGATGTGACAGGCCATACTTACAATTCACTGGCGTGTGAGCATCTCTGGAGAATTTATACATTACTAGCAGACAAAATGCTAGAAAATGAAGAGCACCAACAGGCCATCAAGACTCTAAAAAAAGCTTTAAAGATGGCAAAAGAAGGTAGGTAGAAAATAATGCTTTCTCATTCCTTTATTCGCTGTGCATGTCATGATTTTCCCAAGAGCAAAGTAGAAATTGTCAAGTGTTTGACTGGGTGATTGTTTCCTATGAAATTCAAAGACAAATGCTATCAATACACTTGCAGATCTCACTAAAGCAGAAATTCCTTCTTGCTGACAGCAAAGAAACTCTTAGATTCCTCAAAGCTTTATCTCAAAAAAATCCTGACAGCCTTGTGGGAACAATAATGTGAAACTGTGAACCCATAATCAGAAAGTGAGGTCACTGTTGGAAGCTCAGATCACTGCTTTGGATTGGCTAGTCACTGTGGATTTGGCAAGTTTTGAGTGGCATTATGTGCTGGAAAAATGACCTTTTCACTCTACATAGTTATTTAATACTTGAAAAAAATTTCGATAATAAGCAAACACTTTTCCTTCTGTATATCTGACTAGACACAAATGCTTTGAAACCTAAAGTGAAAAATTACAGAACGGTAGAATAGCAGAGGTAGGAAGAGACTTTAGGACATCAGGTTTAGAAGAGTCAAGCTCTATGGAGGTGGAGCCTCCATAACCATCCTGGAAAACATTTCCCACCATTCAAACACCCTTAATTTTAAGGGGTTTTTGCTGAGTTCAGATGGAATTCCAGTTTGTGCCCATTCTGTCTTGTCCTGTCACTGAGCACCACTGAGAACAGCTTCCCTCTTCTTTACTGATGCCTAAGAGGTACTGATAAGATCACCCCTGAGCCTTCTCTTCTGTGGTCCCAACAGTTCCAGCTCCCTCAGCCTCTCTTCCTACAGAGATGCTCCCAGGCCCTTAGTCTGAAGACAGTGATCAGTACTGGTGCCAGTATTGATCCCTGAGCACACTACTAGTGACTGATGTTGTTAAAGCTCCACTTCTAGGGGCTTATTTTTTCTGGATGATTTTCCTAGATGGTTATTGAAGGGATTCTCAGAAGTAAGACAGAAGTTCTCCAATAATCATCTTTTTCCATGCACAGCAGTTCAAGAGCCTTTCATGGTATTCCTTGAGGGGCATATTTTGCATATGAATTGCACATACAATTAATATGTAATATTAATTCAATATTTATCACCAGATACGTTAGTTTTTTTAATTTAATAATGTATGCCCAACATTAATCTGTTACTAGTAGCTGGGATAGATAGAATAGAATTAGAGAGAATTAAACTATAAAAAGGGGCAAAAAAATTATAATATATGAGGGAACATTGCAGCATGTTAATTTGATTGTACTTCATTACTGGAAGATATTTTCTCTGACTTTGCTGAACTTTCTTGTTGAACTTTGTTTAAATCAATAGCCTCTATTTTTAATTACCACTGTATATTTTTGGAAAGACAGAAATGGCAGGGGTAAGGAGAAGGGAAAATTTACTCCAGTATTTGAACATGTGTATGTTATTTAAGAAGCTGCAAGAACTGTCTGTGCTAATGTCATTTTGTTCAGATTACTCTGGTAACAGTATCTTTCATCCTTCAGGAGGTAATATGAAAATGGAAGGAGAAGCTTCATATTGCTTAAGTTTAGCATATCATTTTTCTGGAGAACAAGAGACAGCATTATCAGTAAGTTAATTTTTAAGTTACTTTAGCTTTCCCAATGTTTTTTTCTGCCTTCTTGGCATCTTAGGCATTTGGAGAGTGGAAAACACTTGGAGAGAATTGGCTCAAGGACCTTTTAGTTCTGTAGGCAAGGATCTATGCGGCTTAAGCATTTGTGGTTCCAATAAATTCCAGAACTGATGCACTCCAGGTTTCCATGCTTGGATCTGTGGAAATAATAAAAATTGACAATTCAGGTTATATGTGACTAGCTTTCCTTTTCCTGTATATATAGTTTTTATTTAGTTGGATTTTAGATAAAACACCAGTTTTACAAATCGGTTCAACAAAGCATATTTGTTGAGCAGCAATGAAAAATACATCAATTCACATGTTGAGTTTTTCAGAACATCAGGAATTTAAAAGAAATATTAGTTGATTTGGATATGAAAAGCTGTAATGCTGATGCAATCCCTTCTGTTGGTACTTGGGTTCAGACTCCTCATGTTTCCCTTGAGCCTTAATAATTCTCAGACAATGTGGAATTCTAGTCTGGAAGGAAGGTTTCTCTGCTTTCTCATAGGTCAGTGTGAGAGGAAAGGTAAGCAGCGACTTGTGGTGTCTGTGCTAGTCATCAGAGTTTTCCATGATACTCTGAAAAATATTCCGTGGAAAATTAATTTGTTTGAATATTTTTGTCCATGATTGTTGCAATTAATCAGCTGGATAATTAGTATTTCTGTTTGCTCCTTTAACTGCAGAATGACTCAGTATTCTATTAATGGACATGGTTTTTAGAGGTCATTCATTGTGGGTATTTGCTGTGGTGGTTTATTTTTTATCAGAAATAGACAGTAGAATTCATAGTGATTTCAGCATACATTTCCCTGTTACTTGCTTGGCTTCTGCAGTGTAGGAAGTTCTAGGTTCCTGTCTTGAAATGTCCTTTTACATGCCTTTTGTCCTTTGTGACATGCTTTTTCTAAAGTTTTTTACCATCTCTATGCATAATTCTTCAATGCTGATAGGCCTATCTTAGAATAGAATAGAATCATAGAATCAATCGAGTTGGAAAAGACCTCCAACATCATCAAGTCCAACCCTACCATGGTTACTAGACCACATCTAGTCTCATCTTGAAAACCTCCAGGGATGGTGAATCCACCACCTCCCTGGGCAGCACATTCCAATGCCTGATCACTCTCTCTGTAAAAAAATCTCTTCCTAATATCCAACCTAAACCTCCCCTGGCAGAGCTTGAGTCTGTGCCCTCTTGTCCTGCTGCTGGTTGCCTGGGAGAAGAGACCAACCCCCACCTTACATTTTACAGCTTCTCTTTTCCCTCCATTGCTCCCCCATTTCTCCTGGCAAAAAGTTACAGTGATCACGTGGAAGTTCCATTTCTTTTTGTTGCACACAGAATTATTTTTTGTAGGAAGCTCCTGAAACCTTGCATTTTGTCATGTCCTACTGTTCATTTAAAATATACACATAATAGGTTTTGTCTGTTGGTTTTCGTTCTACAAAAACACCAGACAGTTAAGCAAAGTGGTGTGCAATTATGTTAAAGGGGCAAGAAGGTCTCTGTAGTACAAAATAAATGATACATTACGTTAAGAGTATGAAATATTAGTTTAACAGTAATGAAAACACCAATACTTTTCAGTGTCAATAATACAGAGCCACTTCCTGTTATAGTGGCATTTCCAATAATATTACCAAAGAAACCTATTAAGTACTTTCATTCAGAAAATACAGCGTGTGCTGTGGGACTGAGAAAAAGAGATACAGTTTTAGTTCCTATTGTCCTTAGCAGTGATCAATGCAGACAGCAGTAAAATATCAGTGGTTGACAGTACTGTTGAGCATAACTTGTCTTCACCCTCCAATTGGAAATCATTGCCTAAAATTTACCCTTCTGTTCTGAGTTTAATGGTCTCTGTATCCAAGGGGAGCTCAGATGCTTACGGAGATGAAATCATTGCATCCTGTTCCCAGAGGACTGCTGGTTATCATTACACATAACATGCAGACAATACTGCTAGGAGCCAGTTTGCCTCATGGTAATATGTAGTTCATCACCAGCTTCTGTAGCATGCTAAAGAGGTCTTGCCACACAGCTTGGGACTATTGGGCTGTAGGCTCAGGGGTCTCAGCAGTTATTTCCCTGCTTTGCATCAGTTTTCATCTTCTTTATCCTTTTGTGTCGTGGTCCACCTCAGGCAGTCTCCTTCTAGGGGAATCTGAGAGCTGAAAGGAGCAGCTGTTACACCATTTCCTCCAATTGTTGCCACTTGGTTCCTTTTGCTCTTTAGCCTGCTGTTCCCTCCCCCACCTGCACACACAGTAGAATGCATATGAACTTGGGTCCCTTTCATTCATGTCTTCTAGCAGAGCAGAGAAGCATATGTTCAAAATAGTCATTATCTGATGCAGTAATTAAAGGTTGAAATGATTAAGCTGCAGCCTATTCTATAAAAAATATGCCAGTCACTGTGTATTGAATGGGCAAGTTTGGTTGGAGGAGGTTTTTTTTATTTGCTAGGCACTTGGTGTTTAATCTAACATGATTTGATTTGGTGTATAATCTGTATAAATTAGTTTAGTTTGATTTGATATATATGATTGATTTCAGTGGAGCTACTCAGATGTAAAAACCTAAGTGTGTGCAAGTTTAAAAGCCTGAGAACTAATTATGTTCCATAGCAGTGGGGTATGTTCATAATATTTCTCATATCATCTGGTTTATAATCAAGCCTAATGGTTTTTCCACAACATATTCATAGCTCACATTATATAGATTTTATCTTAAGCAGTACAGATTTTGTCAGGGTGAGTTCTCCATCTAGGCTAATTTTAAAGTAAAAGTTACTGTTTACTTGGTTTTTCTTCAGACTATACAAGCTAAGTATTAAGTGCAACACTTCTGTGTCATGACAAATCTTGCACAAGCTATTGCAATCTAATGCTTGATGTGGGAATTTTTTTTAAAATTGCACTTTCAAGAAGGCTTCAAAGTGTTAGGCTACCATGGATTTTTTTTTTCTTTCAATTAGAGTTGCATCCCAAATCGTCAGGAAAATTCCAGTCCTCAATCTAAGTGTTCATTTTTTCCTAAACATTCCTTTATTTGGGATATTGGATCCTGTGCTTCAGCTGTGTGACATATTTAAATAACAGAGGCAGTGTTCTTGAGTTCTGAGGCTCATGCCAGACTAAATGTGGTAATTTATGACATAATGCTATCTGCATGAATTGTCAGAATTACGATATACAAGCCACAGGCATAAAATGTTCAAGAAAATTTATGAACTTGCAAAGACATCTTCACATTCGAAATGACCCTATTAAAGTAATCAGAGATGATTTATGGCCATAAACTTCATTTCTGAAAAAGTCTGTGCCAAAACAACTGGAAATTTTATCTCAACTCACACAGCTAGAGAGGATATAAGTATATCTGGGGTGCAAATATTCTGAATTTTGTATGCACAGTGTATTTGATGCCATTATATCTAATATGTCTAATTATATGGACTGTGCCCATATGTTTGTGTGACTTCGGTGAATCTAGGAGGGTCTTAGCAAGAATTGCAAAAAGTAGACTGAATGTTCTCCTCTTTTCTCCTAAACATTGTGAAAGGTGACTGAGAAGAATAAGCATCATTCCTGTGAGCTTTGCTTACTATTCTAGGGCTTTGCTAGAAGGCTGAACAGTGGTGTCTGGGTAGACCACTGAGTTTAGGTTTAAGCTTGCATTGCTGTTACCACAAAAAGAAACACTGAAATACACAACACACATCAAAAGATACTATTTAATGGAAATTATTTCAAACTTATTTCTTTTTAAATCAACCAGATTGTCCTTTATTCATCTCTGAGTGATATTTAACTATTAGTAGTGAGGTGTAACATTTTCAGTTTAGCAAATGGCATCACATGCTTGAAAAAAGCAGCATACCAGTTTAAGAAAAGGTCTCATCGTTCCTAGAGGCTTCACTTTTATTGAAGTGATTTTAAAATTATTCTTTAAACTGTATTCATGTAGTGTTTTTTCATACATGGGGAATAAAAAAACCAGTCAAACCCCTGAGCTATCTTTGAAGGGAGGCACTTCTGATTGATCTTGACACTGACAGTGGATTGTGTACAAAGGTGTGAACCAATTCTGAAACTGATTGCATTACATGTTTCTGAAGGGTCTCACTGCTGCTAGACATTGGTGAGGATAGTGCAAACAAAATTATGTGAGAAAATTAGTATTGGAAGTGAACTTTGCCCTGACAAAATATACTGACACAAATACTGAGGGAATTAAGAAATGTGGCTTAACCCCAGCGGCCACCAAACCCCACACAGCCACTCACACACTGCCCCACCACTGGGATGGGGGAGAGAATCAGAAGGGTAAAAGCTAGAAAAACTCATGGGTTGAGATAAAGACAGTTTAATAGAGAAAGCAAAAGCTGCACACACAAGCAAAACAAAACAAGGAATTAATTCACTGCTCCCCATAGGCAGGAGCTGTTCAGCACCTCCAGGAGAGCAGAGACACATCACATGACACACACTGCCCCACCACTGGGATGGGGGAGAGAATCAGAAGGGTAAAAGCTAGAAAAACTCATGGGTTGAGATAAAGACAGTTTAATAGAGAAAGCAAAAGCTGCACACACAAGCAAAACAAAACAAGGAATTAATTCACTGCTCCCCATAGGCAGGAGCTGTTCAGCACCTCCAGGAGAGCAGAGACACATCACATGACATGAGATGGTTCCTTGGGAAGACAAACACCATCACTCCAGATGTTCTCCCTTCCTCCTTCTTCCTCCCACCTCCTGAGCATGACTTTGGTCAGTTGGGTCACCTGTCCCAGCTGTGTCTCCTCCCAATCTCCCATGCACCCCCAACTCCCTCACCAGTGTGGCAGTGAGGAAAGCAGCAAAGGCCTTGGCTCTGTGTGAGCTCTGCTCAGCAACAACAAACACATCTCTGCATTATCAACCCTGTGCTCTGCACAGATCCTCAACATAGCCCCATCCTAGCCACTGGGAAGAAAGTTAACTTCAGCCCAAACCAGCACAACTTTGCCCTGACAAAACATACTGCCTCAAATACTGAGGGAATTAAGAAATTGAAAGTTACTTGTTTAGAGCATCTTAAGACCTGAAGGTTTGCTCAGCTCTAATATGATGAAACATTGAGGACAAAACCATAAACATTCCTTAAACTACTCTGCAAGGGAATCAAAATATCTTTACATCTATTTTTCACTGAGACATGGAGAGCAGAGCACTTAGCAGTCATGGAGCTTTGGTTCAGGTCCTTCCTTTTTAGTATAGCTGCTGGGATTGACCAATATCTGTGTATTCCCTGCTAGCTGAGGCCAGTGCAGGTGACTCTTTCTTGGGCTTTCCCAGGCCAGGTAGAAGCCAGATTGTAAGCACAGCTATATACTCTGTGTTTTATGGGAAAGGAGGTTACAATTAGTCCACTTGTCCTGGCTGAAGTTTCTCAAACTCTCGTAACTGCCTTCTCTCTGGTCAATGTTGTGATTTAGGCATATTCTATTTAATCTGTTGGAACATTTTTAGAATAGCTAATAAAATATACCTTTTATTCTTACCTTTTTTTTTTCTATTTAAATAGCTGCCAATAGACAATGCCAGTTGTGCATTGACAATTCCACTCATGTCATTCCCACAGGCTAGGAAGAACAAAGACAAAGCAGCACAACTGTATATTATAGAGGTTATTTACTTTATGACCTTTAGACTGTATTGGATTTCTAGCTTAGGTGTGCCAAACCTCAGGACCTAAATGTTGTATGTAATTGTGGGAAAGAGATAGTTACAGCATGTCTAAGTTTGTAGCCTAAATTATTTGGGAAATAATAAGAGTGCAAGATCTCAGCAACTGTCAGAATTATGTCCATCAGTGAAACTTCACCCACTGTACCCAGGGCTGTAGCAAATGTGAGAAACTGTAGGAGAAATTTTCTAATCCTGTTAGAAAATATACTTAGAGAGGTCAGACTTTAAAATTGTTATGAGAAATGGATCATTTGTACCCACACTGTACAGATTCAGGAATTTCAGTACTTAGATGCAAATGTATTCATAATCCATGAGATTTTGTTTTCCATTGTACAGTTAATTCTAATGAATAGATTGTAAAAAGAATTCCACAAAGTAAGGCTTTTAAAATTAGATTGGTTTCTCAAATTGGTGCAGTTCAAGCTACAGCAATTCACTTATTAAATATGTGTTTAAATTTCAATTCAGTTATTGACTTCAAGGGGACAACTCATATATTCAGGTGTAAGCAAATGCTTAACAGCTTTGCTTGATCAGAGCCATCGATGGCTAAGATTGGAGAACAGGTCTTGATTCATGGTTTAGATCTTAAGGAATTTAAAATTTATCCTTTGACAGATAAATAACCTGAGAAGTTAAAACACTGCAGCATGCCAGTGTAAAACCCAGAGCTTGCTGCTTCCTTCCTAGAAGCAATTTGTTTTGCTGTTTTGCTTTCAGCTTATGTATTATTTCAGTGCTGATCAAAAGAATTGGTAGCAAAGTGTGAAATAAATTGTACTCCTAAATAAATCGATTTCACATTCCTTGCTGCTTTAAATGATTTTAGTAATATTAATATTTAAAATATTTCTCTCTGAAATCTCTTTATGACTACATATAGCAATAATGGCCACCACTTCATTCTGCTGTTTTTCATGTTAGTATATTACGCAGTAAACATTGTAAAAATACTGTATTTTAGCACTGAAACGGATGCAAGAGATTCCAAGTGTCTATTTGCATGTAAATGACTCAAGTTTTATTCAGTCAATAAGAACAGTCTATTAATCCTTTTACTTCATTTCTTCTATGGGTTAAAACTTAAAGAATATAAGGTTCTCAGCTGAATGAGAACTTTTCCTTAACTTCCAGCCTGGTTTGCAGAAAATTGAAAGGTTTAACTGACTTTTTTTTTATACTTTACTAGGTTATCTCTGCAGTTTTTACCATTGCGTTAGGCAAATTTAACAGTTTGTTTGCTTCGTAGCTAGGAAAACTTTGTGCAGTTAAAAATATGTTCAAGGGTAGACTAAAGATATCAGTAGGCATGAAGCAGAATATTTACAGGTGCTTTGTCTAAGAAGTAATGAGCATTTAAGCATGCACACACACAGAGTCTGATATTAATACAGCACACTGACAGCCAGGTACACTCCTGTAGACACACAATGTGATGCTAAGAGCAGTCCAGACACCTGGATCACAGTGCTGCTATAGAGAATTATTCCTCAACAATCCACATTATCGCACTTACCCAAATTTCCAGCCTTGTCCACCCCTTTCTCCTTGCTTCTTTCTCCGCCTCTGCCTTTGTCTTTCATGTACTTGCAGAATCTCATTTTTTTCCTGCACGAGTCACCTCCATCTGCTGATGTGTCAGAGTGGCCCTCGTGCCACACATCACATGGAGGAATTCTCAGGATGAAGGGCTGTGTTCACGTCGTTACTTCTGCCTCAGCACTGTTTCATGCTTGTCACTGCTCAGCACTCAGCGCCACACTGCCTTGTTTTGTCAATAACCATTTATTTGTTGCTGGAATAGTAGCAACCATTACATCTGACCTCCCTGTTTCATCAATTATGAATAGATTATTGGATGTGAACATCTGCAAAAGCTTGCTGTTGAACTTACCTCCTGGCTGGGATTAGATAAAGTATTAAACTGTTGTTTATTGTCAGGCCAAAACTCTACTGGGAAGCCAGGGAATTCCAAGGCTAGCAGCCTCCCATCAGCAACCACCAAAAATTGTTTAGTATTGCCACCGTTTCCCATAAGATCGTAGCCATTTATTATTTACACTTATTACTAGTTGTTATAACATACTTGATAAAAGCTCTTGGCAGGCACAGTGTTTCCAGCTATTGTCACATCTGTCAGGATGGAAAGGATACATAAACTGGGTTTTTTCCCCTTATATTGCTGTTAAAGGGTAACAGATGAAGCTTCTTCACTCCAGACTGTTAAGCCATGCTTTATTTTGAAGAAATATGTCAACATTGGTTGGTTTGGAAAACATTACACTCCTGTCCTAAATAAAGACTGCAACAATTTTCACTAGAGCAATGTCTTTTGCAGTGCAGGCTTCAAATAGTACAATAATAACAAAGTAAAATGCTTGGATTTGATATTTGCATAGTTTTTTTGCTCTGAGGGACCTGGTGATTTATTTTTAAATTGCTTATTTTAATAAAAACCTTCATGAGGTATAGGAGATAATGAAATGACGACTTCACCCCTTCAAAGCTGTTGGTGTAGAGCATCAGATAATCAGATAATTAATATAATTATTGGCACAGAAGGCCAGAATTAAGGATGGTAATACAGAAGCTAATACAGAATAAATAAGGATGGGAACCAAAGTTAATGTTTATTCAATCATCTGTACATTTAGTCTCTTTTAAGTTTTCTATGTAGCAAAATGAAGCATAGACTGAACTCCTGACCTCGTGGAAGCCAAGAGGAGTTAGAAGTTACTCTGAGGAAAGGAATTTCTTCAATTAGTTACTTATATTTACATATCATCTATTCAGAATCAAAGCAACACATACATATGCTGAATATGATGCCAAGAATACAAGATTTGATACAGGAAAAGAGCCCTAGATTTTATCCTGATAGACTGTTAAGGAATGAGTGAAATGTTTGTCTTCCCTCCTCTAATCCTTCAAGCAGATGCAGACACGAGTAAGCTGAAGCTTGTATTGCTGAGCATTAATAGAGCATAAAGGTAAACATCACACTTGCTAGTCAAGTGTATCAGGGGAGGGAGGAGTGTGGACTGGATGGAGTCCTTACCCTGCAGAGAGAGTGTCAGCCAGGCAGCACCTCAGTCATAGCCATGTCCTAGCAAGAAAATGTAGAAAGTCATGAACAAAGGTGTTCCACTTTGACATTTGACTTGGACAGATTTCTGAGTGTTTCTTCCACCTCCCCTGTCCCTGATTCCCTTGTTCCACAGCGCATGGTTACGTTGTGTGTTCACCAAATACCCACAATAAAGTCCCTGCAGCAGTAGTTCTGGACCAGACCAGTTTGGCCAATACCAGAGAAATTCTTTCTGCAGGAAGAGTGATGAAGTTTGTACAATTCTGGTTAAACTTTTGTCCATTTATTTATCAAAACAGTACAGTGTAATTGGACGTAGCTAAGGGCAAGGAGTGAACATTCACTTAATTTGAGTTGGTGAATTTAAGTTAGGGAAAAGAAGAACTAACAGATGTGGCAACTCATGACTTCTCCCTCTTTCTCATTTCTGTGAGCATACAGGCAGAATGCTGTGGTGCTTCTACCCTGGATGCTCACTATGTCTGAATACATTTTGCACTTAACAAGGTGTGGCCTCACAATCATTTGACATTGGGGTATGATTTTCCTGAGCTCTGCTCATTGTGATCAATGCACTACACAAACAATGCCATTTTCTTACTGCTGTCCGACCTCCCTCTCTGTGTTTGGGACAAAAAAAGAATACATCTAGGTCTGTGTTGTGAAACTTTCCTTTTACCTTACTGAGGATGGTCACAGGCATAGAACCACTCAATTTGCAGTAATAAGACTGCACCTTTTAGTCATTTTTAAGCATGCATTTCTTGGGGAGCTACTGGGCAGAGTTGACTGGGCTGTAAAATGCCTATGCATGCACTTGTCTTTTCACTAGACCATATCAAAGTGATTATTTAGCCACCATCAGAACTATGTGTTTTTTTCTGAGAGTATTAAAGAGGTACTAAGTGGTATGATTGCATTGTCTGCCTACCAACACCTATTGTTGGCTTCAGGAAAATATTGTCAGATGCTGCTGGCCAGGCTGGGCCTTAGCCTGTGACTGCAGCTCCTGTCAGAAATCATTAGCTAGTGATCACTTTGACTAATGTTCCAGCTGATTGTCTGATTCATGTTCCAGATCTGTAAATGAGGCAGAAGCATCTTTACTGCTCACCAGCTGTGAAACGGCTAAACACAACTAGATTTTCAGAAATCAAAATAAATGTATTTCCAATCAAGTTTGGCAACGATATCAAGGGCAAAGCTGAGAGCAGAACTGTGTTTTTGTGGGATTTTCAGTTACAGTATTATAAATCAATATTATCTCATCAAGTTTTTGTCAGAGTAATATATTTTACCAAAACACTGGAATACTGGTAGTAGCATCAATCTTGTGTTGAATTGGATAGACATTCTTTATTCAACATTAATTCATACTTCTGATTTTTACTCTTTTGTCCATTATCCCCAAATATATCAATGTTTAGCACAGCCTCTGTCCTTTTGTCTGAGTCCTCCGTGTATGCTAATGGGGTGGATGCACGTTTTTATGGACATAAAGAAAAGTACAGGTTTGACAACAATTAAAAAGAATGGAATTTGGGGGGGGAAGGGTCGTATGGGAGGAGCTGGTCTATCTGTTCTATGTTAATGGAATAACCCCAGGAGGGCCACGTTGGCATAACACTGAGATAACTGTGAGACAAATCTGGGTCTGAGAACTGACCAAGATTTTTCTTGGCAAAGGAGGCAAATCTGAAATTCACCACTAGCTACAGAGTTAGTGCAAGAGCTGTACCACAAATAGGCTCTAGGTCAAGAATTTAAGCAGAGCTTATGTATTTTTTTCACTGTAATTAACTATAGACATAATAGACTTCAAAAGACCCAGGAAGAAAGTCAATTTTGTCAGTGGATGCTCCCAAAGTAGCAATCCTCCTTCCAGGTGCACCTGCATCCAGCTTTTAGTGCTAAGGACGAAAACAGGGGAAATTGTACAATGCATCTCTTTTTTATTATTTATTTCTAATTTTTGAGCCATAAAAGCAACACAGCTCCTTTCTATCAAGCATGATGAGACAAGCTGAGGGAGTTGGGGCTGTTGAGCCTGGAGAAGAGAAGGTTGTGTGGAGACCTCAGAGCAACTTTTTAATATCTGAAGGGGCTACAAGGAGCTGGAGAGGGACTCTGTGTTAGGAACTGCAGTGATAGGACAAGGGGTAATGGGTTCAAACTGAAGGAGGGGAAGTTTAGGTTAGGTATTAGAAACAAGGTTTCTACTCCAAAGGTGGTGAGACCCTGGCCCAGGCTGCCCAGTTGTGTGTGCCTCAACCCTGGCAGTGTTCAGGTTGGATGAGCCTTGAGCAACCTACTCTGGTGGGAGGTGACCCTGCCCAGGGCAGGGCTTGGGATTAGATGGTCTGTAAGGTCCATTCCAACCCCTAAATTCTATTATTCTATTCTATGACTCTATGAAGCATGTGTCCCTTGCCATGTCCCTCCATCATTTGTGAATCTGGAGGAGTTATTCTATATACAGACATAAAGGGTACATTTTCTATTGTCATTTATCAAGCTTTCCTCCCTTGCATGTAAATGATTTAATTATTGTTATTTCACCATTATTTAGAATGAAATATCTGATTTGTGTAGAGTAGTAGTAACCTAGGACCAAAATGATCCACTTTTCATCGATATGAATGAGTGGCTTTATTTATTTATTTGCTTCTTTCTTGAAACTGTTGCAGAGATGCAGTGAACTAACTTTTTACTTCAGCTACTCTGTGTGTGGTTTTTCCTTGGCTTTATCTGTACTTTGTGAAATCTTTGATAGGAAATAAATGCACAGTAGCTATAGCCTCAGGAGCCTGAGTAACCTTTCTGTGTTGGATGGTAATGACTAGAGGTCCTGTGTCCTGGTTTAATTTTACAGGGGACAGTTTAAACTAGGTATGATTTCAGTCCAGTACGTAACATTTTTGACACCTCCTGATACTCTTATGGTAATAGTTTTCTAGTATGGGCATGATTATTATGACAAATGTATGTCCCTTGGGTTAAGTGCAATACCAACAATTGTTTTTTGGACACTTGTGTGTGTTTCTGTTACCATCTTGGATTATTAGGATACACTGCGTGTCCTGACAGCATCAAGGATGCATTCAGTCTAAGGAGAGTTCTGAACTGATGTGACAACTCCCTAACTGAGATGCCTTTGTACTCTTTTTTGTCACATCTAATACATTGATAACTCAATTGGCAATGACCTTCAAGTACAGGATGCAGTGCTGATATACATGAGAACAGAACTGATAAGAAAGTACTTGAGGGATGATAAACAGTGCAGTGCACATCAATAAATACTACTTTTTGTGCACACAGAGTTTATATAGCCCAAAAATAAGAGCCATGTCCCAGGGTGCTCCTGCATGTAATCAAACTCTTTCAAGAACGAGGAAATCTGAGTAGTGGAAATGGTGATCGAGATGGCAACATCCATAGCATTAGCACACACAGGTTGTCTTCTTTTGGACCATGCACTTTGCCAGTGACAGGGGGTACAGTCTGAAGGGAAAATGCCCTATCTTTTACCTCAGTATAAATAGGCACCTTGGGGCATGCAGGATGCTGTCACATGTCCCTGGGCATCTCCCATCCCCCTTCAGAGCTGGTAAATGACATTCACTACTCCTTTCTTGGAAATGTGCAAAAAGGATTTCCATAGATAGTCTTTGGAGATTTCCTGTTTTCTCATGTGTGTAATAGATTGGGTCAAGCAACAAAGAGGAGGGAGGAAGGACTAAGATTTAATTTTATATGCACTCTCCCATTGTTACTGTTGGGGAAAAAAAAAAGGGATGAAAAGAGAAATTCTGCAATCCAGGTGAGGTCAGTGTTAAATTAAATGAAGATCATGTGTTTTTGTGCAGCAGCTGTAACCTTCACTTGTGGGAGGATTCATAGTAACAGAGTAGATGCCAAACTAATGTTAACAGATTGTTTGTGTGTCAGAAAAGTAACAACATAATCGACAGTACTTTGAGCCAACACAGATTAAATATGTAACCTATAATTTATTCAGTTTTGGGCATCTGGATTGTACTAAGATAAGTTGTGACAGGTTAAAGAAAGGAAAATAATATTAAGTTGTATTTCAGCACATCATTCTAAAGCACTGTGAAGGTAAAGGATGCCACCTCAAAGTATTGATTATCAGAGACTCATAAAAGCACAAGCTCTTTTAAATTATGGATAAGGAAATTTATATTGCAAATCAGGTAGTACCTCTTTGGTTTTTGCAAATTGCCAAAATACAGAGATTTAAATGCAAGTTATATCTTCTTGATTTGTGTTTAATGAGTAGTTTCAAACAACTATAAGTAATGATTAAACCCCTAGTCCCATTACAGGTGATTAGAGTTGTAGAAGGAAGAAACATGAAATTTTATGTTCCATGTGGACAGAGAGACTGAAAAAAAATAAGTAAAGAAAAAAGTGGAGATTCTTATCATGGTATTTATTGGGTTTTCTTTTCCTGTTTTGCAGATTTTGAACACCTCTATAGAAATCTTCACAACACTCGGTGATTCTGCTGGCCTAGGCAGAACATATGCAGCTGTAGCTGAGATCCTGGCAAGGTAGGTTAGCACATCCTTGTCTGTCAGTGCAAATCCATTCAGCTGTGAAAGACTTAGATTGTTAGAGGTCTGTCGCTTCCCATTACTGACTGCTTAAATTTTAAGCATTGCCCTTCTTGCAGTAAGTGACCCTTTGATCAAAAGTTATCTAAAACTGGTACAAATTTTTAACTATATGGTCCTAGATCTTCTTTACCTGTAAACTGTATGTCCCTTTCTTCCACATTTTGGGGGCTTTTAAAGTTGTTGGGGTTTTTTTCCCCACAAGTTTGGGAGGGAATAGAAATGCAGAACAGGTTAAAAAAGACAGAAAACCCTGAAGAGTGTAGGAAGCTTCAGTAGGTGTCTCAGTGTAATATTTTCTGGACTGAAAGTTTCCATTTATTGCACTCACTTCTTCTGTAGAAACTTTCTGGTTTGTGCATCTGTAACTAGATACAAATTTGTTTCAAGGGTGATGTTTGTTTTCAATACTTTTGTTTCAGCATCTGGCATTATAATCTTCTTCCAGGTGAATCAGTTTCAAACTACTTCAACTTCTCACACAAATAATTTTGACATAAAGTAGTCTAATGCAATTATCATATGAAGTAGGGAAAAATATTAAAATGAAGGTTGCAGCTTATTCTTGATTCCTCCTTTTTTCAGGGTCTTCAGTGTTTATGATGCATGATAGAGGCTGGCAAATTGCTTAAGGAGAAGCACTTGTCACCAGGTTTATTTCAATGTGCAGAGCAAATTCTTCTCTTTGAGGCAGATCCCTTGTCCCTTGGCCTTTCAGAGCACGTAGGGACCATCCACAACCATAGTCCTCTTCAGCTCAGGGATGCATAATTCATGGCTACACGTATTCTGAGCACCCTAAATAAGGACATGTGATAAGGTATTTCAAAAAGACACAGAACAGACTTAGAATACCAGGTCCCATTTTCAAAACTGTCTTTAGCCTACCAAGAAAGGTCTAGTAGCTAGGACACTAGCTGTTAAAATGAGTGGCTTTGCAATGAGAACAAAGTCATCTGAATTCTCAGTAGCAGTCATGGCTTTCTTGTATTCCCAAAAAGCAGCAGTTTCTAGGGTTCCTAGAAAACCATGTATATTAATTTCCTCTCTCTGTGATTTAGGTTTTCTGGAATGAGCGCACATACATTTATCTTTCAGAGCTGGAGATCCTTCTGATATCAGGCTGCTAAACCTTTTGTCTGAAGGACCATGCCAATGCAAAGTCTTTTCTTAAAAGCAGAGCTAAAGAAGGAGTGGTTAGTGATTTTCTTCTGCATCAAATCTGCACTGCACACCTTCTGGGAGCATTCTTTAGCTCTCCAGGAATGAACAATCTCACTGCTTTACAATTTGAAAAAGAGGGAAAACAGTAGGAAAGGAGCAATGAGAAGGAATACTAAGAGCATTAAAATTCCCCAGTTTAGTATTTAAGGCATCCTCCTAGAAGGGGAACATTCTGATTGATTCAAGTGAAGGAGGAACGCAATCTCATGTATAGGATCAGGGATTTAACTGCTAATCTGTTGCTCCAATGAAGGCCCAACCATAAACCTTTTCTCTGGCAAATGGCTGTTGTGGTACTTTTTATAGAACCTGTCTAGCACATCTTCAGCTAGAACAAGTTGGTCAAAGTCTTATCCTGCCTGGCCTTGAATATTTCCAGGAACAGAATATCTACTGCCTCTGTGAGCAACCTGTTCCAGTGTTTTACCACTCTCATTGTAAAACATTTCTTCTTTGCATCTAATCTAAATCAAGCCTCCTTCAGTTTAAAACCATTGCCCCTTGTTCTGTCTCAACAGGCCCCACTGAACAATTTGTCCCCATCTTTATTTTAAGCCTGTTTTAGGTACCATAAGTCTGAAATAAGGTCTCCCTGGAGACTTCTCCAGGCTGAACAACCCCAGCTCTCTCAGCCTGTCTTCACTGAAGAGGTGTTCCAGCCCTTTGATAATCTTCACGACCTTCTCTGCACCCACTCCAATAGGTCCATATGCATCCTGTGATGATGACTCCAGAGCTGAAGACAGTACTCTAGTTAGCCAATTGAATTCTGGGTTGCATCAAAAGAAGTGTCGGCAGCAGGTTGAAAAAGTGATTCTCCCCCTCTACTCTGCTCTGGTGAGACCCACCTGGAATGCTGCACACAGTTCTGGCGCCTCAATGTAAAAAGGACATGGAACTGTTGGAGCAAGTCCAGAGGAGGCCACAAAGTTGGTAAGAGGACTAGAGAATCTCCCCTGTGGAGAAAGGCTGAGGGAGTTGGGGCTGTTGAGCCTGGAGAAGAGAAAGTTGTGTGGAGACCTCAGAGCAACTTTTCAGTATCTGAAGGGCCTACAAGATGCTGGGGAGGGACTCTGTGTTAGGAACTGCAGCGACAGGACAAGGAGTAATGGGTACAAATTGAAGGAGGGGAAGTCTAGGTTAGATATCAGAAAAAAGGTGTTTACTCCAGTGTGGTGAGACACTGGCACAGGTTGCCCAGGGAGGTAGTAGATGTCCCAACCCTGGCAGTGTTCAAGGCCAGGTTGGATGAAACCTTAAGCAACCTGATGTGTTGTGAGGAGGTATCCCTGCCCATGGCAGGAGTTAGGGACTAGATGGTCTGTAAGGTCCATTCCAACACCTAAATTCTATGATTCTATGATTGTAGTCTACTCAGGACTGAAAGCAGCTTTGGTGCTGGCCTCAATGGGTTGTAAGCAGCAGCATGAAGTCCAGCAGGACACCACTCACTAGTGGTGTACTCAGGGATCATCAATACTGACACCAATACTGATCAGTCTCATCATTGATGACCTGGATGGTGTGACTGAGTGCACCCTCAGCATGTTCCAATACATTACAAAAAAGAGCTAATTCCATTGTAAGTTTCTGTTTACTCACATCAAACTTTTGCATATTTACTTGTCTGATGTATAGTAAACAAGCAGATTTCTGGCAAGACTGTTTAGAAAATATTGGATCAATGCATTAATAATTACTGCCAGTAACAGGATCTCCATATTCAGCTTGTTCACTTTTTCTTTACTTGTACTTTTTCCTAATCTAGGCTAGACTTGTGCAAATACTTTCATATTTGTTGGATAATGGATTTACCAAAAGAATGACTGTTTACCAAAAAAATATGTTATAACTAGAATGTCTGTGAGAATTTGCACTTATTTCCTTGTGACAGCTTGGAGAAAGTGGCTGAGCCCTCCCAAATCACTCACAACCTACCTATGGCTTTGGAATATTTTCTGAAATCTTTGCTGCAGATGTTTCCACAGACCATGGGAAAGTGAAAATCTCTACCATGTGCATTTAGGCATGTCATTTTCCAGGGAAAAAAAATCTGACATAATAGCGTCATGTTCTTGACTTATTCTGCCAGTGTCCACCATGGTAATGACTTCTCGTGGACACATGATTTATACATCCAATTCCATCACATGAGCAATCCTATAAAAGGTGCATATTTTCATAAAAGTCTAATAGGGGTAAAAATCTCATAGGGCATTTTAGCATGAAACTGGAAAATGAGTTGCTGTAGATGTGTAATCTCTTCTGCTGAAGTCATCATAACTGTTCCATGGGATCATGAATGACTATATCTTTAGGAAATTACATTTTATGCATCTAGGAAGGTGATGTCTAAGGAGATAGAAAGTATATGGCTGTATAAAATAACATGTAGATTTTTGAAGGAACTATAAAATATTAGCCCTTTGAGTAGAAAAGACCTGTTTATCATGTTATCAGGTCTCGTGGAGAATAAAGTGTTGCAGGAATCCTTCTAGCATACTTTAAATATCTCAAGCTCTAGTGCTTGTAGAAGTATTTCCTTTGAAAAATTGTTAAACTGTGCCAATGGATTGCTAGCTGACATAAGTGAAGTCCTAACAGTTAGAAATATCTTTCTGATATGTACCAAATTGATTTCTGTCTTCCTGAAGAGGTGATATGCCCTAGCAATTTTCATATTTTCTATATGTGGAGCATAGGTTCTTACATGAAATATAAAAAAAATGGCCAAAAATACATCAAAACATTTCTATTAATTCAAGAAATTAAGAAAACCTTTTTACATTTTCTCCTGTCACTGATTCCATTTGCTTTATTACTTTCAGCCTCTAGCCCACAAACTTGGTGGCACAATCAACAAACCCCTCAGTGGCTGTTTCATCTCTGCTCTATTTGATTTCTCCACTCTGAGTAAATGATTAAGTTTTCATGCATTGGTTCAACCAAAATCTATGTTCACTCAACCACATCCTTTATTGATTACTTCTACTGCAAACAGTAGGCCAAGTGTGATATACATAATTGGACAGTTGTCAGGGGATGTGGGTGTTAACAGTCCTGTTTTCCCAATTGGAAACTGGAATCACCTTGATACACAAATATTCTGCACTGTTTCATTCTCATTCCTTGGACCAAGGAGTCCTTTTCCTCAGAATATATGTTTTTAACTCTCAAAGGTCTGGTTGAATGGATTTAATGATTATACCATATAATATGCTCTTCAAGTTGCACCTGTGCACTGCATATAGAAAACTAGAAAAACTGGAATTAATATTTGTCTAACACTTTAACCTTGTCCTTTAACTTATATAAATCATATGCTGCATTTCTGTGGGGAAACATTTGATTTTTCTCTTCTTAGAAAAAAAAAAAGCAGCTTAAAAAAGATGCATTTCTAATTCTAAATTTTAGAATCCTTTTGACATTGGGCAAATGTTTACACTCCAGTATATTCCTTATTCTCATGGTACGAAAATACTTAAATTAGGAGCATTCAGTAAATCCAAGTCTGCTTATTGACAGCTAAGCTTTACAGTAGCATAGACTTGAGCATTTCAAGGATGTTAATTTGTGGAGCTTTAGCATCCTTTTGTTGCAATCTCACTCAGTTACATACAGATAATCACTGCAATATTGCAAATCTGCAGCTAAGCTTTGCTGTAATTCCCATTTTCTGGCAGGCTCTACCCTGATATAATTACTCTGCTAGCATAAAACAGGGAGTTGCAGACTTCAGGCAGATTTTGAAAGCACATATCTGTAGTATAGTTTGTAATAAAAACTGTAATGCAAATAAATACCATTTGCGGCAGGAATATAACTTGAAGATGGTTTAAAATGATGGGAAAATAACTCACCATTCTTTATCACTTACAGAAACTCCTATTTCTGTTAAGTTCTTAATTAAGACTGGATTTTCTGTCTTGCTTCGTGCCTTGACATTTAGCATTGTACACTCCTACATTAGTGCCTCAAGTTCATGGCTAATATTGAGGTCAGCAGCAGCAACACATCAGCCTGAAAGGGAAAAAGAGAGCAGAGCCTTACTCACGAGCCAGCACAGATGTCTATCATGTCTTGCAATCATAGTGCTGAGACCTTATATTGCTAATATTACTGGCTGTATTGAAAAAAGGAAATCTGCAAATGTTATTGTTGAAGTACATTAGCCAATTTTCGACTTGCATTCAGCTGTGACCTCAGGTTGCTCTGATCTCCCTGGGATTTGGAGGTGGCACCTGCAATCCACAGCTTATAGGTTTGTCTGCATGACCCTGGCAGCCTTTGATCCACCCAGCCAAAGTGCAAATTAGGCTCAGGGAAAGTCTGTGACCCCCAAAACTGAGAGACAGCTCTGTTATGGAGCTGCTGCTGCACCTCCAGGGTTCTAGAGCATGGAACAGCAGCTTGGAATGACAGGAGCAAGGCCCAACCCTGGCAGTGTTCACAGCCAGGTTGGCTGAGCCTTGAGCAACCTGCTCTGGTGGGAGGTGTCCCTGCCCAGGGCAGGGGTTGGGGCTGGATGATCTCTAAGCTCCATTCCAACCCCTAAAATTCTATGAGCACAAAAGTTCTTCCTGAAAAAACAACTTTCTTGCCTCCTTCCCCTATTTTGTTGGGATGTGAGGTCCAGCTGTATTGAAAATGCTATTAGCTACTCAGTAGAAAAAAATTCAAAATGATAGTAAGTCCCACACCCTTGTTAAATAATCATCTTGATTTTAATTCTTGTCCTTAAAATATGGCACAATATTCTGAAGACAAATGTTGCTGCATTTTGCTGAAAGGATCCGGTTTTGCCCTCAGACATCCTGTGTGAGTCGTCTCATTGGGCTCAGCACAGGTAGTGCTAGAGGCCATTTGGAAATAAAATCCAGTCACAGATGAGTCATCACAATGTAAAGTTACTTCAGAACAAGGGGAGAGATCTTCAGCATTTGGAGAAGCCATCTGAGTAAATATTTAATTTTGTCCCTGTCCTTTGCTTCAGTCAGGGAAAATCGACCGAAACCACGAAGTACTTAGGGGAGTTTATGAAGGATGCTGTGAATGCTCATCTAAGCCAAAGCCTGGTGGATGCAGGTGTCTTACTTGGGAATATTCACAATGAAAGAGTAAGTATTGGTTGTAGTAATGATCTCAAAGAACTTGGTTTGCTTCATGGTAAAAATCTGGGGTTTGGCCCAGGAGGATTTGATCCAGGTATTACATCTTACAAGAGTTACCCAAGGAGAAGACATTGTGTGACGCAACAAAATGTGCCTTCAGTTTTTGGGCAAGGTGAAAATTTCACACTCTATTTAACACACAGGGTTTTGTTCTAGAATAGATGAATAAAAATCGCAAACTCAGATCATGGTTAACTTTCAGTGCTGTGAAAAATCTGCATCCAATGCACCACTGAGGTTGTATTTGCCCATAGAGTCATCAGTTAATGCTAATGAAATTTTATTGCACTGCACATTGAAATTTCTGCTATTTTAAGATTAATGTATACTGCAGTGCATACTAATAAGCAAGTTTTAATCTTAGCTTGGTTTCTCCTCTACATTCTCTCAGCCAAATTTATGCAATGGGTGCTAGAAGCAAAGATTTTGGCAAAGATCTGTGCTAATAGTAGAAGGACTTTCTCTTCTAAATACCTCCATCCAGCCTGGAGGCTTTGGTTTGGCCTGTTAAATCAACAGACAGGCAGTTACAGATAAAAAATGCTGAATCTCCCATGGAAAGCTAAGTTTCAAAGTCTGACAACTCACTGAAGTAACTTTAAAATGGACTGAAACTTAGGAGAAATCAGGGTGATGTGACACTGTGCTTAATTATTCTACTGCACATTTGAAAAATAATTGACTACATTCTGTTTCCCTACTTCTATATTTCATTCCTTCTGCCACCACTGCTAATAAGCAATTCTATAAGAACTGAATTAACCTCCTTTTGCTTATTCTTTGCATTCTCTTTCTCAGTTCAGAATTTGCTGCCTTGAGCTGGGACAGTGGTGTACAAGGCCACAAGTGTAGCTAATTTCCATAAAATATGTCATTTAAACATAATATAAGTAATTAATAATATGTAATGTAAACAAATATGTAATGTAAAGAATATTTAAATATTATTTGAATAATATTTAAGTATTTAAACAATTTGTAATTGAAACAAAACCCCCAAAGTTTTACAATTCCCTGTTTTCTCTACCACTTTTTTCCTGCAAGGTCAGCAATGTTGGCCAAAACTGAGTTTAAATGAACATTTCCTCTTTAGGATCACTGCCTGCTGGTGTCAGCTGTCATCACCAATCTCCTCTAAGTCATTATTAGGGTATTTTTGTTCAACTCTGGACTTCCCCCTGTGATACAATTTACACTATGACTGTCCTTCTCATCAAATTAAAGATATCTCTATTTATAGCCAGGTCTATCCTTGGGGATCTTTAGTCAACCAGGGATATAACTCTTACTGTTCTTCCCAAAGTGACTTTGACCAAATCTTGTTGCTGTATCTTCACACTTCTGTCATGTCACTATTCCATCACCATCACTGCCTTTAGTGCTGCACACTCAGTTTGGTTTCTAGTCATGGTTGTTTTCCCCAGATGTTTCTTGTTCCCTAAAATGTCTGGGTTAGTGTTATGCACCAGTATTAGGTCTCATTGCTCCCAGTTTGTTAAGCAGGTTGTTTACTTAATATGCAAACTCTGATGAAGTTACAGGTCACACCGTCATTTCTGATTTCACTTTTCTCAAGTTTCTTAGTCTGATTTGCTGCATTCCTCTCACTAATTGCATCACTTAACCTGTTGGAGTTCTCATGAGTATAATAGGTAGGTGTTTCTGGGGTTTATCTATTATTACAGCTTATTGTTCTTTATTCATTGCTGTGTCCTCACAGGTTTAATTCTGCTCTACTGCTGGACCAAACAAAGCCTAAAGACCACAGTAATTTCCATGACTATCCATAATAATTTTTAATTTTCTTTTATCTCTATTCTTCTATTGTAGTTGATAGCAATTTTCATTGTCTTCCCAGTTTATATTTGCTGCTTGGCATATTTTTACTTTATCCAGTTTTATTTAGTTTGTGTCTACTCTATATTTCTTCCCTGCATTCTTGATCATCCTGATTTTTTTTTGACCTTACCAGATATCAGAGCTGCATTTAGGTGAAGCCTCTGCAGAGCTGTCCATGTTATTTCAAGGCCTTTCTGAGCCTGAGTAAATCAGAACCCACTAAAAGTTACAAAGAATTCAGGCAGTGTGAAATGCCTCTCATTTCCTAAAGAATTCATCTCATTTCGCTATCCTTTTGAAATTCCTCAAATCCTTGCAAAAAACCTTCATTTCTTACCTTTTTTGACAATCTTGACAAAACTGTCATCTGATTCTTTTTCTATGATAATTAAACATTAGACAAAACTGGTACTAAAGCATTAAGTTACTGCACACTGCCACAAATAATACCAACAGAAAATGTACTACCTTTCAAGCCTGAATTATATTTCCTAGTTTTAATGAGAGATGTCATTTATTTCCCAGCAAATTAATCTCTTCATCTTGAGATGTCTTCAAATCTTTCATTTATCTTTTGGTTTGGTGGAATGTTACCTTTGAAATTACAAACTTGCTCCTGCAACTCTTCCTTTTGCTCCATCTCTGATGTTTACTCAGAGTAGATTCGTGGCAAAGGAGAAATATGCAAATGATTAAGAATTATACCAAGAAATATTTCAGCTTTTCAGCAGTGTCCTTCAGCATATCAGAATTTTCCCTAGTTTTCTTTTTATTCCTCTTTGGTCAAGAATTTGAGGAGAGGTTTTTTCTGTATCTGATAATAAAAATTGTGCTTGTTATACTTTTTTAATTCCTCTTAATGTATTATCTTCTATAGTTCATACTCCTTTTTACTGGATTCATCAATGTTGGATTTCTGTATTCTGTAGCATAAAGAGATAAATTAATTGAGTTTTCTATTCAGCAACAATCAGCTTATATTTCTCCTACTGTTTTGCTTTCTGTGATTAGGAAGATCACAGGGGTTTGGTATATCCCTTTCTTCCCCCATAAATATGTAGGGTTTAATTTCTGTCCTGTGCTTTAGATCTATCACCTTTTTATCCTCTTTTTTCCATTTTTAGGATTTATTTTCTAAAATTTACTTCCACCGTAGTAAATTAGAACCTTTCCTCCCCCAGATAAGTTGAATGCAATGAAACAATAGTGATTATTTCTAACTGGCCTGGCTGGAATCAGTATTAATACTTCACATTGATAGATGTGGATTTGTATGTTCAAAATACCACACAGATAACCAAGAAACAATTCGGTGTCTGAGGAAGATGAGAGCAGTGTTACCTGGATTTTAGAGGTCAGGAAACAGCAAGGGAGAGTGATTTGCTTAATGCCCTGCCATGAGTCATTCTTGGCCTTGGTCTCTCTGCTGCAACATCTCTGAGGTGCCAGAGGACCAAGCTCTAATGTCAAAATAAAACACAGGTGACTATGAGTAGGGTTTTTTAATCCTTTTTTTTCCCCCTTCTCTACTAGGGGAACTACACTGAAGCTTCTGCGTATTTCAGTCAGGCTTCCGAGGCAGCAAAAACTTCCAACAATTTGCCTTCAGTGGATCAAACAAAGGCTTACTGTGGCATTGCAAATGCTCACAAGCTGCTGGTGGAATTTACTGGGCATGTAGGAGCAGAAGATGCTGTCAGCTTCAAGTACCTGCTGGCATGGAAGCAAAACAGAAGTGACATGTGCGCTGACCCTCTTCCAGTCGGTAAGACATTGGTTATGAAACACATTAGTGCTGTATTGTCCTCAACAGTTAAGTCATTTTTCTTGTAGAGTTTTATTAAATTATTTCCTGGGTTTAATCCTGGTGCTGAATGGAGGTTACTTTTGCTTTTGGTGTGCTTATTTTAGAGGGTGCATTAAACGGTTTAAAATACAATATAGCAGGGAGAAACAGGTAGTGGTATTTGCTCTGGATGGTAATTTGCTTTCTCATTGTTGTTTTACAAAACATCACAGTTGCAGACAAAGAGTGCTGTATCAGTTTAATCAAATATCATTATTTTAGTCTTTAAAGGAAATAATAATAATCGTTTGTAGTATGTTTTTCAAGTGCATCCAAAAATAAGTTCCCAGTTACTAAAAGTGAGGAATAATTTCTGCTTGACATAGTTCTGAATCCAGAAAACATGCTGGTTTATTTTTGGTATCCTTACATTTGACATTGAAGGGGAAAGGAAAAAAAAAAAGTAAAAACAAACCCTGATCTCTTTACTGTTTTTCCTTGTCTCAGAGTAGTGGAGGACTTGGTGTGGACTAAACCTCTTTATCCATGGGTTAAATTTTCTTTGCTATTTTTCCCTTGTACTATATATTATTACGAGACAAACTGAATTATGCATTATCTCCACATGTTGATAGTATTAAACTGTATTGTCCTGGGGAAGGAAAAGGGATAAATCTACTCTACCTTAGAATTTTCTTCTCTATATTCCTATGAAGAGTATGAATCTGGAGTACAGTGGAAACAAATGACAACTGTGGCTAAGGCATAATATGGAGCTTCAGAGTTATTGTGTTATTCCCTCAGTTATCACACTCCTAAAGATGTAGAACTGCTTGTCTGCTGCTTTCTTCTGTATCTTGTCCTTCCACAGAACTGGAAAATTAGGTATAACTTCAGCTGTGAATTTTATATATAATGTAAGTGGCAACTGAAGATGTTCAGCAGTTTAACATGAGCCAGGAAACCAGAGGCAACACTGGAAGCAACTGAGGTTTGTGGAACAAGGACATTCACTGACTGAAGAGATAAATTAGGTGGCACTCTATAAAAGTTCTAGTGATAGCCACTTTTCCAATGGCTATATATATATTTGTGATTTTTGCCTCAATAAGTGAACATCTAGCACACTCACAGATTTTGTTGTCTGCCAGAGTTATTTGGGTGCACATCTCCTGTCTAGATCTCTGGTGCAGATGCCAAGAATTCCAACAGAGATGGTCAAAGAGAGTCCACTGTCAAGCAATTTTATGTGCATTTCATATGAGGATCACTAACTGTAGCTGATACAAGTAGGAGGCAAAAATCAGCAATATCAACAGCAAAAAAAAAAGCAGGAACCTTGAAGAAATAGGACAATCTTTTTGTCTTCAATTTGTATTTTAGTTCTTGCACCTAAAGAGGTTTTCTGTTCAACTTTTATATGGTGCTCTCTCCACTCAGTTGTGAAACTCATTTCTATCCTGAAATGCTATGTGCCCCTTTAAGCTGGAGATTCCTGCTTCTCTTTAACAGTACTTCAGGGATAAACAGAGTATGATTAGAAAAGCCCTTTATGTCTTGGCAAGGATGGTACCAGAAACAAGTTTTGCCTGCTGAGATTCTCTTCCTTCTGTATTTCTGCCTAGTTTACCCTCTGTTACTTTTGGTGTTGCAGTTTTCCTTTCAGTTCCAGTTCACTCCAGGAACCCTGTGGCTACTGCATATTTAGCAGCTCTTCCAGTTCAATATCATCCTTCTCATTAGTGCTCCAAGCTTACTCTCATGATACCCAGATTACATCCAGGAAAACATAGTGTCACACTGTCAGCACAATCTGTAACATTCTTCATGTTTTGTGTGCCAAATCTCTCGTTAGTGCTGGCATTACATTTTTAATATCTTTGTCTGGCAAAACATGACCTGGCACCAGTTCAAGAGTAGGATTCACTGGCTTTGAGTTTCAGGTGCAGCCTTTATTCTACCTTCCAGGAGAATGTCTGTGCATCCTA